>NC_056515.1:5130863-5140184 GCF_014905685.2 Nematolebias whitei | reverse complement strand
TCAGCAGCCAATTAGAGGAGGAGCTGCAGGTAGTGGAACTCTCACAGGTGATCCCCGCCCCTCGCACAGTGATTGCTGGACATGGGCACCGGTGACCTGGTGACCCAAATAGGAAGAAGAGGGTAAAAGATAATGGATGGATCTTTAACGATAAAAGGTTTAGCATTCCTTGAAGAAACGATTATCACCCACTCTTTTCAAATGGTTTTGGTCAAATTTTGAAAACATCATTATGTGCAATCTCACACAATAAGATGAAATCTTATGCTCAGTGGATGTGTCGTGAATGACTCTAAGATTTGGTCATTTTTATGTTAGCAAGTGTGGCTTATCAGTGGCAGACATCTTAAATGAGCTTGACTCCACACGGTTTTAGGCATCCAATAATAACTTCTTGAGTTTCAGTACAATCTGTCCAGCAGCTCATAAGACATTATGCTAACAGACAAAAATATTCCAATATTTAATTCTTAAGTTATAAGCAAATATTCTTTTACAACAAGTTACGCTTACAGTACATGTTGGGAATCACTCTCAGCTACTACCACATCAGATCTTAGCACAAAATGTGTTTATTTGATTGAATTATGGCCATTTGGGGGTTTTCAATGCCAGGTTGACTTCAAAAGTCAGTCAGCTTTAGATGTACATCCAGAGAGTATTCCCCGAGAATTTCATAAAAATCTGTTCAGTGACTCATGAAATATTTTGTTAACGTACAAATACGGTTGACTCCAAATGTAAATGATACTATTTTCAAGTCAGAGAGATTTATTTGTCATTCACATCTCATGTGGTACATGTGGTGGAACGAGATTATGTACACAGAGTCCCAGTTACATTCAACAATAAAATATAAAAGAAAAACAGTAATAAGATCTAAGATATGAACTAAGAAAAACATCAACTAAAAATACACTAAGCACTAATAGCATAAAAACATTACGTCGAACAGCAGCACAAACGTTAGTCTGTGTGAGTAGATGAGCACGCATGAACACAGCAACGTTCATTCATTCATTCATTCATTCATTCAACCTTTATTTAGACAGATAAGTCACATTGAGCCTCAAAGACTCATTTACAAGTGAGATCTGTTTAAACAGACAAAAAGTAGTGAAACTGGACACATGTAGGAATTTGGAGGCGAAAAAACTCCTATCGGACTTTTTTTTCCTGCCTGAGAAGAACAAACTCTGATATTAAAAAACAACTCACACAAACAAGCACATAGTGACGTAGACATTCTGCAGAGGGGGGAGACGAGGAGAGCGGTGAGCAATGTTCATAGATGCTTCCAGCATTTGATACAATTGACCACACCTTACTTCTTGATAAATTGGATAAATATGGTATAAGAGGACCAGCTTTTCATTGGATCTGCAGTTATTTGCAGGACAGAAAACAATTTGTACAGATAGATGATATAAGATCATGCCTCTGTGATGTTTCATGTGGAGTACCTCAAGGCTCTGTACTTGGTCCTAAGCTGTTTATTTTATATATTAATGACTTAATTGATGTATCCAGTATCCTAAAATGTGTTCTTTTCGCAGATGACACCACTTTCTTTTATTCCGGTACTGATTTGGAACAAATGTTAGAGTTAATTAAGAGGGAGTTTGTCAAAATACAAACTTGGTTTAATTTAAACAAGTTATCATTGAATATTAATAAAACAAATTATATGATTTTTGGTAATAGAGTGACAACTACTGATGTTCCTTTCAAAATCGATGATATTGAAATATGTAGAGTGAGTGAAACAAAGTTTTTGGGTGTGGTTATTGATGACAGATTGTCTTGGAAACAGCACATAAATCTTGTAAAAAGTAAATTATCCAAATCAACAGCTGTACTATATAGAGTTAAGGATTTATTGAATGAGAAAGCTTTGTATTTGCTGTACAATACAATTATAATACCACATTTAATATACTGTGTTGATGTTTGGGGCATAGCATGCAAAACGACTACTAGGTCTATTTTAATCTTGCAGAAAAGAGCCTTAAGAATTATAACGAAAACTCATTACTATCATCCTACTAGTGTATTATTTTGTAAAATGAAGTTGCTGGGGTTTTATGATTTGGTGGAATATAATATTCTTTTGTTAATGTATAAAGCACGTCATTATACACTGCCCTCAAATATTCAAGTGCTTTTTGTAAAAAGAAAAAGTTGTTATAATCTAAAGGGCACTGATATTTTTGTTAAACCTAAATATAGAACTAGTTTAAAGGGTCGGTCAACGTTGATACATGGAATAGGACTATGGAATAGTTTGGAAACTGATGTTAAAACAGCTCAGTCAATGTCTGTATTCAAGAAAAAAATTAAGAGTATAATGTTGCAAAGATATATGTAATTTGGTTAATATAAAATGTTTTTAAAATCATTATATTACTATAAGTTGATTATTTGTTTCATGGTTGACTAATGCATGAATTGCATTGATTGATTAGTTGTTGAAAAATTGTTTTCATGAATGACTATTGCTTTAATTGATTGTTTGTATTGATTTTTTTGTCTAAGAAGGGGCAGTTATTATAAGATTTTTTCTTCTTCTGCTTCCTTTCATTTTAAATTTTCTTTTCTGTTTTTTTTTTTTATCCATATGGATTGTAAATTGTTTTTTTCCTGTGTTTTAATTTGAAATGAATAAAATAAATGAAATGAAATGAAAATGCTCTTGAGGTCACTGTAAGAGTTATGGTATGGTATAAAGTTTATTGATTTAAAAAAAATACTAAACAATTCCATAACAATATAAAAAAAATACAAGAGATTTAAAATGAAAGGCAGAAGAAAGAAGAAAAAATCTTATTATATCTGCCCCTTTTTTTCCAAACAATTATTTCAATCATAATAATTTTCAAGTAACAGAACAAAATTAATAACTCTTTCTAATTTTTCTAATTCTAATACAAAAACACATTAAGCTACTTCATATATTTTTTTGACAATTCAGCTTTGATCTTTTTCTTAAATGTACACATTGACTTGGAATTTTTAACATCACTCTCTAGACCATTCCACAATCCAACTCCTTGGATTGAGGTAGACCTTCCCTTCAGACTAGTTCTGAATTTTGGTTTGACAAATATCTCTATCCCCTTAAGATTATAACAACTTTGCCTTTTAACAAAATTTCTGTTCAAGAGTTCTGATAAGGATGGAATAATCAGCCAGTGTCCTCCAGTGAGATCCATAAACATTCTTGAGGTATGTTGAGGAATGGCCAAGAATAACGACTATGAGAATCCAAGAGTCCTGAAATGATGGCACAATGTATATTCAGCTGGTTTCATCTGGTTATCAGTTGGAAATTCCTCAGGGAGGGGGTAGTGAGCATCAGATCGCATGTTCTCCAGGTGAATGCAGATAAGATGGCCTTCAAGGCCAGCCAAAGGAGCCAAATTCAGATAAACACAGTTGTTTTGGGGACAAGCAGAACTTAATCAGAGTCAGAGAGTCAGAGTTCTTTATTGTCATTCGCACCACATGTGGTACATGTGGTGGAGCGAAATTATGTACACAGGGTCCCAGTTACATCCAACAATAAAATGTCTAAGAAAAACAGTAATAAGATCTAAGATATGAACTAAGAAAAACATCAACTAAAAATACACTAAGCACTAATAACATAAAAACATTGAACATCAGCACAAACATGAACATGAGTCTGTGTGAGCAGATTAGCATGAATGAACACAGCAACATGAAACAGATCAGCAGCAACATGAAACAGATCAGCAGCAACATGATATGGTTTTTCACAGTGATTATTCTGGTTAGATATCCATGAGTCTAACAGCTTCAGGGTAGAAGCTGTTCCTCAGTCTAGTGGTTCTACACTTAATGCTCTTCATCCTCCTTCCTGAGGGGAGCGGAGCAAAAAAGTGTGTGTGCTGGGTGAGTGGGGTCCTTCATGATGCAGGTGGCCCTCTTCCTGCATCTGGAGATGTAGATGTCTGTGATGGTGGGGAGGCTGACTCCAACAGTCTTCTGTGCAGCTTTCACCACTCTCTGCAAAGCTTTTCTTTCTGCAGCTGTGCAGCCTCCATGCCACATGTTGATGCTGGAGCACAGGATGCTCTCCACTGCACACCTGTAGAAGGAGGTGAGGACTGAGCTTCCCAGACCAGCTTGTCTTAGCTGCCTGAGGAAGTAGAGTCTCTGATGAGCTTTCTTGATCAGGCTGGTGGTGTTGTTGCCCCAGGTGAGGTTGTTATTCAAGTGTACATCCAGTAGGGCTTTAACAGACTACTAGAGTAATCTACACATCGATTCCTAGGACATCTATTGAGTTTTGAAATTTCACATCGAGTATTTGTGGTGATGTCATTGCGTCGCCATTACGTCATTGCGTCACGTGTCATGTGATCTGTACCGGGTGCGGGTTACCAAATGGATTCCTTCATGCAAACAGATGGAGCGGAGCAGGCCCAGTCTTGGCAAACAGGTAGAAATACATCAATAGTATGGAAATATTTCACTAAAGATGAATCTTCCGGTTCAACTACCATAAGGAAACAGAAAATGAATCAACTTCCTGACTGTTTGGAGCTCGTTGCGAACTGGTGTTTTGCCATATTCTGTGACCGCTGTATATTGTGACCGTAGGGGGCGGTTTTGCATGCACTGTTGCAGGTCACAGAATATGGTGTAACATTGGGTCCAATCGACCGAACCAGAACCAGCTTCCTCTGACCTTGTTTCACAAACAAAAAGCAAAAAATATTAATCTCTAAACCTATAAAATCAATCAACCTTTATTTATACAGGTAAATCCCATTGAGCCTCGAGGACTCATTTACAAGAAAGACCTGATTTCAACAAAGAAAGATGACAACAATGGACAACAGCAACAACAATAAGCAGTTATAAAAACTCATACTAGTTTTTTTTTTTTTTTTTTTTTTTTTTTAACAAATAGGATGGCTAAAAGGAAAAAGGTAACAAAACAAAAAAAACAGCTAGATTCCAAGACAAATGTATAAAACTAAAAACAGGAACATGTCTGCATTGGTCCCTGCCAGGAGTCCAACAGATTCTTAAAGCCACTTAGAGAGGTCAAGGTCGAGAGCTTCAAATCTTTTTGTAAGATATTCCAGGAAACAGGAGCGGAGTAGGAGAAGGCCCTTTTGCCTAGTTCAGTCCTCACTGAGGGAACACTGCAGGTAATAATGTCCTGAGAGCGCACTCCGTAGCTGCACTCACGCAGAGACATGTAGGAGGAGATGTATGAAGGCAGCAGACCAAGAAGTGATTTAAAGATGAAAATGTACCAGTGAGAGAGTCTGCGTGAAGTTAATGATGTCCAGTTAACCAATGAATACAGGGTGCAGTGGTGGGTACGATAATCACAGCCAGTTATGAATCTTAGTGCACCATGATAGACAGCATCCAACATCTGCAGGGTTCTTGTAGGAGCGTTCATGTAAATAATATCACCAAAATCAATTGAGGGAAGGAAAGTCACAGATACAAGGCGTTTTCTAGGTTTTCTAGGCGTTTTCTAGAGAAAACATTATAATCATATTAATCTCTAAAATTAAGCCTAATGCGCACCACAGCTGGCGGTGGTGTGGGGTGGTCGTCCACCCCACTGTTTTTAGTTTCGTTTTTGATGTGCTGCATGTTTCGTTCAATTTTGCAGCTTAATAATAATAACTAATAGTTTGGGTTTTCCTGTGACTTATTTGCAGTATGATCGATGGTAGGAGCAAAATATATGCTCCCAAAGTTTTTTTTTTTTTTTGGTAAATAATGACCTTTTTTGTGATTTTATTTATTTATTTATTTTTGTATCTTTAGATCCTATGATGTCATCAAGCACTCGAGTTCTACTCGAGTTTTATTATGTTAATGTCAAGTTTAATCACTTCACTTCCGGTGAGCTGATGGACGGCAGCTCCCCCCAGCTTCTCTGCAGTCTTTTATCATCAAACTGACCCGTTTTTCGAACCGGACTAAAGTTGGTCCCCCTTCCAACCAAATTTGGTGTTCAGTGACTCAGAGAGCCTGACGGGACCGTCCAAAAATATATTTTGTTCCAGGACCGGCCGCTCCCACCCCACCGGTCACTTTGAGTGCACCCTGTGGCCAGGTGACCCCTCGAGCTGGGGAGTCGTCGCACAAAGGTTTTTCTCTCTCTCTCTCTCTAGACCCCAACAAAAACAAACTTCTCATCTGGACCTTTGTGGTTCTACCTGGTTCCGACAAGAATCGCCGGGTGGTATTTCGCTGGTTTTCTGCTGGACTGGCCCTCGTGGTGTCCTCATTGGTGTGGGGGAAGTGTACCTGTGTCCCCCAAACTGGACCAGAACCAAACCGATTTGGCTGTGAGGGAATTTGTCTTCAACAGAGCCGGTTTCAGCTTCAGCGAGCAGCCCATTACTTTTAACGAAGGACGGTCCACCTCCGTGGAATCGCTGTGTTCGACTGGAGGAGATGCTCCGATGCTTTGAAGCGTTGCCGGAACCGGACCAGAGCAGAACCGGGCCAGGGACAACTTCAGCCTCTTCGTCTCTCGAGCTGTGGTGCGCCAGAGCCAGACTGGAGCAGAACCAGACTGGACCAGAGACGACTTCAGGCACTTCAGCTTCTTCGCCTCTCATGCTGTGGAGCGCCAGTGCCGGACTGGAGCAGAACCGGACCGGACCAGTGACGACTTCAGCCTCAGCCTCTCTGGTCAGTCTCGTTTTTCACGGGGGGTGCCTCTCGTGCTGTCGGGTGCAGGGGTGACGTGCAGTATACCGTGACGTGAGTATATAATTTTTAAACTCGACATTAACATAATAAAACCTGAGTAGAACTCGAGTATTTGATGACGTCATAGATCTCAAGATACAAAAATAAATAAATAAATAAAACCGCCAAAAAGGTAATTATTTACCAAAAAAAAGGACCAACAAAACATTGGGAGCATATATTATGCTCCTACCATTTATCATACTGCAAATAAGTCACAGGAAAAACTAAACTATTAGTTATTATTATTAAACTGCAAACGTGAAGAAACATGCAGCACGTCAAAAACAAAACTTAAACCGAAACTGGTTCTGGTTCAGTGGATTGGACCCGGTGTGACCTGCAACAGTGTAACACCACCTCCTACGGTCATACGGTGATCACATAATATGACGTCACTACGGATACTCGACGTAACATTTTTAACCTCGATAGATGTTCTAGCAATCGATGTGTAGATTACTCGAGTACTCTGTTAATGCCCTAAACCCAACTGATCAACTCTCCCACTAGATTAAACAAAAACCGTTCTGAAAAGTCCTCCATCTTAGACCTGTTTCTAACTAATATGCCTCACAAATTCCCTGGTACAGGTGTATTCGCTAACATTTTGAGTGATCATTGTGTGACTGTGGCTTTAAGAGATATTAAACTTCTACCTTCTAAGCCCAGATTAATCAAAAAAAGGGATCTGAAACGTTTTTTGTGAACAGTCATTCGTCTGGGATCTGTCTCTCTTTGACTGGCATCGTATTCTATTAATTGATGACGGGAACTCCGCTTGGAGCTATTTTCATAATATTTTCATTTATTTTGTGAACAAACGTGCTCCTTTTCGTCAGTTCAAAATAAAGGGACGAGACAGCCCCTGGTTTACTTCAGAGCTAGCTGACCTCCTGCACAGGAGAGATCATCTTTGGGCCACAGCGAGAAAATCTGGCTCAGACACTGATTGGTTGAGTTTTCGACAGATGAGGAATAAATGCACAACTGCCATCAAAGCAGCAAAATGCAACTATTTCTTATCTCAGACCTCCAAAAATCCAAATGACCCTAACAGATTCTAGAAAACCATCAAATCTCTCTCAGGCACCCCCAATCATCTGACCTCCCATCACAACTTCTCATTAACTCTGGTCCTGTGTCAAATAAGTACGAGATCCTGAACTGTTTCAACAAACATTTTGTTGCTTCTAGTTCTTTATTTGACACAGTTACTAATGGAAAATCAGCCACTTCACTTAATAACCAAACTTCTACAAATCAAATCCCTCCTACAAGTCAACCCTCAGTAATGACACTTTCTCAGTCTCAATCAGATATTTAACAGTCAACAATGGTGTACCACAAGGCTCAGTCTGAGGACCCACCCTCTTTACAATCTACATATATAATGTAAGGAAAAACATCCCTGATACATCCATACATTTCTATGCTGATGACACAGTTGTTTATTGTCGAGCTAAAACAGTTTCCAGCTTTTGAAATCTGCATTCAACAACATCCAGACAGATTTGTTCCACCTCAAACTTGTTCTAAATGCCAACAAAACCAAAGAGATGCTTTTTTTCAAATAGGAAGTTGGTCCCAGCAGTTCTTTCTCTGGTCTCATCCTCAAATGATGTCCCCATTGAGTTTGTTGATTCCTATAAATATTTGGGTATCTTGGTCGACTCGCATCTCTCTGAAATCAGGTCTCTCTTGTAAATGAGTCCTCGAGGCTCAATGGGATTTACCTGTCTAAATAAAGGTTGAATGAATGTAGTCGTTCAACCCTTAACACCCAAGTACTTTTAGCTGGAGACCACTTCCACCGCAGATCCTCTTATGTTCGGGGGGTGTAGGTATGTTTGTTCCTTCTGAAGTCCACAATCATCTCCTTTGTGTTAAACAAATGTTTTGTACAATCTGTTAGCAATTAGAATACATGTCTGGTGTGAGTCTAAACTACAACAGCACTAAAATCTGACAATGTTTGCAAAATACTTCAAGTGAGAGGATCTGAGTGTGTTTTGTGTCTCTTGTGTCATCTATTCTGCCCTCAGTGTTTTTCTCTCATGTCATAAGCTCCTGCTTCTGCCACCTGTTGCCCTTCCCCAGGAGTTTGTGTTTATCTCGTTACTGTGTGTGTATATATTCTGTGTTTCGTTATTGTTCCCCAGTTCGTGGATCATCCCTTGTGGTGTCATCCTTTGTTCTCCCTCCATGTCTTCTGAGCTAAGGAATGTAAGTTTTGATGCCACGTCAGCATTTGTTTTTGTTTATTTAAATTAATTGTTTACGTCTAACTTAACAAGTTCTGTCTGCACCTTGGTCCAATCGCACCACAGAACATGATATAAAGTAGCCTACAGCTGTTTTTGTATTTTTTATTTGTTATTTAGCTGTGTTAGCCATTTTATATCATGTTGACTCCAAAAGGTTATCAGTTGTTGATTTACACCTAGTGATTCCTTTTACAAGTTTCAACAAAATTTGTCAAGTAGTTTGAGTATTACTTTAGTTACAGACAGATGTACACACAGACTCCAGCTAAAATGGTATCTTTTGCCTTTTTTCCCCCCC
>NC_056515.1:5116742-5125863 GCF_014905685.2 Nematolebias whitei | reverse complement strand
CCAGCTTCTCTATTTACGTCTGAGAGGATTTAAAAACATGACAGTTCGTTCCAACAAACTTGTTTGCGTTTGTCTCCGACGTTTGACCGACATCACAACTTGCTCATTTCAGACAGAAGATCAAGAAAATGAATAATTACTCTGTAACACATTCTAACTTGATTTCTACTTTGAATGAGGATTAGAAATCATTAATACTGTTTCACAGTTGATTTAAAATGAGTAGTTCACTCAACATTTAAAATGGTTTGAACTAAACGCACTTTGATTATCAAGACATTTGTAAAATAGTAATGATAATAAAAAAAGAGAGTGTTCTTTTAATTGATCAGTACAGGACACACTTAGAAAGTCTCTGGATGAACTTAATTTTGTGTTTCTGGACTCAAATCAATGAAACACAGTTCTTGTCCCAGGAAGGCCCTCAAGGTCAGGATTTGACCTGAGGCTTAGTTCACTACAAGAATAGAGACATAAAAATGATGCAGATAATAAATATGACGACTAACCGGTGTGGAGCATACAGGTTCAAAACACAGATTATCTGGTGTTGAAAGCTACTGAATAGTAGTGGGTTTTTAAACAGGACTTGAAAACTGAGAGGGAGGGGGCCCGTCTGACAAGCAGAGGTAACTCGTTCCAAAGTCTTGGGCCTGCTACATTTATTCTTATAGCCTAACCCTGGCCCTTAATGTAAACCTGACCATTATCAGTACATGTCTAACTCTACCCCATCAATGAGACGTATACTTATGGGGACCAGGCTTTGGTCCAGAGTAGTTGGTCCTCGCAGTATAGGATATTTTGGAAAATTGTCCCCCCCCCCCCCCCCCTCCACACACACACACACAGAATATATAATTCAATTTAATTCAGTTTATTTATATAGCGCTATGTCACAGCAAAAGTCATCTCAGGACACTGAATAGAAACATGAACTTTCAAAGCATTTTTAGTTTAAAAAAAAAAAAGGAAATTTGCAGTAAATATAATGAACAGAGTTTGGAGAAGATTGTAAATAAAGAAATTTAATTTAAAGTTCCAGCAAAATCTGGTAAGATAAGTCCAATGTTGAAGTAGTGTTTCACTCAGATCTTTTGAACTCTGATGTGCATGTGGACAGGGCCAGAGTCTGGTTCTAGTTTGCCAATATATTAATGAAATGATAATACTGGTGACAATAATCAAACCTATAAAAATGTGCCTATCTTCATTTTAAAAGTGTACTTTGTTGGGTTAAATTATGAAAATGGGACAGCTGCTAAAGTTGGGATAGTCAGACAGCTTCATTATGTACCCAAAAGGTTTTGGTAAAACCTAAAATATATGCGAGTAGAGTTACAAAAGTGCTATTTGTCAAAGGAATAAACTAATCTGAATTCATGATACACATGTTGTGTATTTTGGCCCAAAATGGTACTTTGTAAAAAAATAAAATAAAAAAAAAACCTGATAGGAAACTTTTTGATTAGTTGCTTAATTTGTGTTCATAATAGACCAGGTATTGTCTTGAATGATATTCTTCTTTCCCGTTATTTCTCTTTTTCAAAGTTATCAGGTCAGTGCAGCGATAGTCTAATCCTGAGGTTTCTAGTGTGAGCCCAGGTTGTGTCAAAAAGGGCAAATGATGTGAAACAATTACAGTATGTGTTTCCTCGATGTGGTGACCCCTGCAGAAGAGAGAAGCTGAACGAAAATTATGGTTGTCAGTCACCACCATAAAAGTTGAGTGCTTATGTAATTGCCTGTGTGTGTGTGTGTTTGTCTTTCTGTTGCAAATTATATCATGAGCCACTTGGAAATTCTATTGAAAAGTAATGTTTGACTGTAGGACTATGACTTAACTTATTGGAGTCAAACTAATTCAAGACTGAAGCCCCACCTTAATAACATTAACAAAGAAAAATATTATGTTGCAACTCAAACATCCATCTATTCATATATCTTCCCCTTGTTCCTAAGGCCCTATTTACATGGACACAATGGGGGGAAACAGTTTTTTTCGTATGTTAGTTAGAGGAAAATATTTGCGTTGACGTGAACGGATGTTGTGTTTACATGCATCCGGAGGAATCCACCCCAGCCACCCCGAATCTGCTGTAGTTACCATGCCGGGTCATTAGTTGGTGCTGTGAATTTTGTACATTCACCTAATGTTAAGCGTCCTTGGGTGTCATGAAAGGCGCTTTTTAAATAAAATTATTATTATTATTATTATTATTATAATGCACATGCATGCTGCCTCGCCTGCTCCATGTAAGGACTTTCCTCTGGGCTACACAGTGACTGAGAGTAAATTTCATCTTAGCAGGTGCTTATCAGAAAATGCTGTAACCAAATTTAAACAATCTCTTCCATCAATGTTTTCCTCTGTCTTGCAGAGTAATGCATCAGAGAACAGTGACTTAGATCATCTAGTTGATCATCTTGCAACTTCAATGCAAACGTCACTTGATGAAATTTGCTCCACTGAAAAAGAAAGTAATCAATCAGAGGAAACTGGCTCCTTGGTTCAATTCTGAGTTACGTACTTTAAAGCAGGCATCTAGGAACCAGAAGAGAAAATGGCGCTCTATTAATGTTGAAGAATTTTATTAACTTGGAAAGATAGTCTGCTAACATAAAAAAGCTATCCGTAAAGCTAGAACTTTATATTACTCCTCTTTAATAGAGGAGAATAAAAATAACCCTAGGTTTCTGTTTGGTACTATTGCTAGACTAATTAAAAGTCCCATTTCTGTTGAACCATGTATCCCTACAACTATAAGTAGTGATGACTTCATGAGATGCTTTATAAATAAAATTATTTAAATTAGAGAAAATTCAAACCATCCTTCCTTCTACTATCTCTAGTCCCCTGTCAAATGAGACAATTTAAAAATTTCACTAGAGCCTGATTTATGTTTGGACAGTTTTTGTCCTGTTGAGCTCTCTGAATTGTCAAAAATAATAACTTCATCCAAACCATCCACATGCCTTC
The DNA here is from genome assembly GCF_014905685.2 of Nematolebias whitei. Taxonomy (NCBI): domain Eukaryota; kingdom Metazoa; phylum Chordata; class Actinopteri; order Cyprinodontiformes; family Rivulidae; genus Nematolebias; species Nematolebias whitei. The sequence continues at coordinate 5,122,883 of NC_056515.1, read as the reverse complement.
TAGATCCCATCCCAACCAGACTGTTTAAAGAGGTATTTCCCCTAATTAATGTCCACATTTTGGATCTACTTAATTTGTCTTTAATAAATGGTTATCTACCACATCGTTTTAAGTTTGCTGTAATTAAACCTTTACTTAAGAAGTCTGACCTTGAATCAGAATTTCTGGCCAACTATAGACCTATATCTAATCTAACTTTCATCTAAAAAATTCTAGAGAAAATAGTTGCAGGTCAGTTGCGTGAACATCTACAAAGAAATAATCTGTTTGAAGAGTTTCAGTCAGGGTTTAGAGCTCATCATAGCACAGAAACAGCACTAGTAAAAAGTTACTAATGATATTCTCATGGCCTCAGACAATGGACTTGTGTCTATACTGGTCCTGTTAGACCTCAGTGCTGCATTTGATACGGTTGATCACAATATTTTACTACAGAGGCTTGAATATGATATTGGGATTACAGGAACAGCTTTAAAATGGTTTAAATCATATCTATCTGATAGATTCCAGTTTGTAAATGTAAATAATAAAACTTCTTCATACACCAAAGTTAGTCATGGAGTTCCTCAGGGCTTAGTGCTTGGGTCAGTACTCTTTACTTTATGTATGATTTCATTAGGTCAAATTATTAAACAAAATGGGATACATTTTCATTGTTATGCTGATGACACACAATTTATATTTATCCATTAAACCCAATGAATCCAATCAGCTACTTAGACTACGAGCATGTCTTAAAGACATAAAAACCTGGATGATCAGGACATGTCTTTTATCCCCCACATTAAAAACTTTACTAGAACTGCCTTCTTCCACCTGCGTAATATCGCTAAAATTACACTGGACTATTTCAGTGGTTTATTATCTGGACTATTGCAATGGTTTATTATCTGGATGTCCAAATACTTCTTTAAAACGTCTTCAGTTGATCCAAAATGCTGCTGCCAGAGTCTTAACTGGAGTTGGTAGGAGAGATCACATTTCTCCAGTTTTAGTTTCTCTCCATTGGCTCCCAGTCAAATCCAGAATACATTTCAAAATCTTACTTCTAACCTACAAAGCTCTCAACAACCTAGCTCCATCTTATATTACATATCTTATTGTTCCATACTTTCCTAACAGAGCACTTTGCTCTCAGACTGCAGGTTTACTTGTGGTTCCTAAAATTTACAAAAACAGAATGGGAGGCAGATCCTTCAGTTATCAGGCTCCTCTCTTGTGGAACCAACTTCCAATCTCTGTCTGTGAGGCTGACACATTATCCAGTTTTAAAACTAGGCTTAAGACTCTAAAAAAAGTTAAATATGTTCCTCTGGACATTCAAAAAACAAAACAAAGCAACACACACAAAAAAAGTAGAAACTTTTCGTTTTTCATCCGAAAGATTTTCTCAGTCTGAGGTGCTGTATTCAGCTCAGTCTTATAAATAGCACATTCTCAAAGTGGATCAACCAGTTTTGCTGCTGACAACCAAAACCAGCTGCTCACATGATCAAGAAGGACCATCAGCCTAACGATGAATCATTAGCACCCTGATGGCTGTTTACTATTCACAGGAGGCTGAGTGATACTAGCAATAACAGCATTGTAAAAGGGGGACAGTTGAACCCGGAGGCCTCCACCCCTGTTTAACGATGGACCGTTTCTTTTCACAAAGATGGCCTCCTTTACTCCTCTCTCAAACCATCATTCCTCTCTATCCAGGATGTGAACATCTTCATCCCTGAAAGAGTGACCGATGGCCTGGAAATGAGTGTAGACCTCAGAGTCCTGGCCTGATGTTGTTGCTCTTCTGTGCTGGGCCATCCTTTTGGACAGTGGCTGTTTAGTTTCCCCAATGTAAGACTGATCACAGCCTTCCTGACACTGAACAGCATACACATTATTTGAATTTGGTTGTCAGCAGCAAAACTGGTTGATCCACTCTGAGAAGGTGCTATTTATAAGACTGAGCTGAACACAGCACCTAAGACTCAGGAAGTCTTTCGGATGAAAGACGAAACATTTCTACTTTTTGTTGTTGTTTTGCTTTGTTTTTGAATGTCCAGAGGACCAGATTTTACTTTTTTTTAGATTTTTCTACCTGGATTATTGAGCATGCATCAGGAGAGCAGAGTCCAGTTCATTAATGTAGTTTACAGTTCGGTTAACTTGTTTTTAAAAGTGTGTTCAGTTTAATTATCAGTGTCTTTGTGACATACAGTTTGTGGTGTTGAATAAATAAATAAAATTTAAACCTGATGTCTTCATTTTCAACTTTAATAACACGCAACATATTTTGAATCGTTTAAGTCAGAGACTGACTTCAGAGTCAGAAAATAATTTAAATCGCATAACTTGAATTACATAATGTCCAGATAACTTCATTTAGCTCAGAGAGCTTCATTATATAGCTCACACTAATATAAATACTGTTTATTATTATTAAACTTATTTAACACATAAGTATATTATAGTGCAGCGCAACGTTTAAGTATGTTATACTGCAGCGCGACGTGAAATATCTGCCTGCCTCATTCTATAAATAGCGATATTAGAACTGGATCCGACTGTGTCTCTTCCAACACAGATGTCGGTCACAGCACCTGACGTAGATTAACTACAAGATTAAAAATATATTCCATCAGTCGTAGTTCAGAAAGCGATGTGTCCACCGCCATGTTTATAGAAATATGCCATCTTTCTGCATGTGCTTGTGCGCATGTGGTTTAACACAAAGCCTCAGTGGGAGATGTTTACTTTATCAGTGGTCGGTCAGCAAAAAACCTCCACTCTGGAAGGTGGGTTCAGAAACCTCCGGATTCAAAGAGGGTGGCCACTGATGTCATGTAAATGAACCGCAGAGAGAAAGGAGCGGATTCATTCAAAATATGCGCCATGTAAACGGCCCCAAAGTGAGATCTCAGGGGCAGCAGCTTGAGCAGGGAGGACATATCTTTCCACAGTCACCTCGTTTTGTGCTTCTGGTAGGATTCCAAGGCATTCCCAGATCAGCCAAGAGACATGTCCCTCCAGCGCATTCTGGATGCTCCCAGTTGAACATGCCTGGAAAACCTCTCTAAGGAGGTATCCAAGGGGCATTCTTGCCATTTGCCAGAACTACCTCAAATGGCTTTTCTTGCTGATGTGCAGCAGTGTCTCTACTCGGAGACTTTTCCAGACAGCAAACTTCTCACCCTATCTCTTAAGGCTCCCACAGACTCGGGCATACTTCAGTCCACAGAGGTCCGTGCATCACATACCGCATTGGACTCAAATCAGACACCCACAAGGCATGTCCGCACAAAAATAATTTTTTAAGACCGTGTGTGCATACTCGGTGTTGCACAATAAGCTGCCTGGCGATGGACTGTTTTGTATGCGGTATCAATGTATTAAATTCCCCTTCTTCATCCGTGGTCTGGTTTAATGGCCTTTTCTTTTGTTTTTTTGCCAAGAGGCAAGTGATGTCTTCCTCCTCATCTGTTGACGCCATGACTGAAATTGTGAAAAATGAAGGAATTTGTCACGAGAGAATTAAAATCAGGCCCAGTGTGGCTGCGAGAGGGTCTGAAGATATCCCGATGGGGCAGTCTGATGTGTGGGCTGCAGGGTCAGCACTCCCTGTTTTTTTTTTTAACTTTTTTTAAACTTTTTTTTTTTTATAGTCCATTTGAATGTTTCTGTAAAGTGCCCTGAGACAACTTTGTTGTGATTTGGCGCTATATAAATAAAATGAATTGAATTGAATTAACAACATATAAACACAGAACACCACTGCCTCCTGCCAGCTCTCTTTTTTGTGTGACCTGTCAATCAGTCCAGTAGGCATGTCAGTAAATGACCTATCAGCGAACTCAGTTTGTCCCGAAGCTAAATGCCCTTGCCTGCGGAGCTGACTACAACCGGTCAGGGTATATAGGGTATGAAGCCTCAGCCTTCTGCGGACAGTGCGCACAGTTTCCGCATGGACAGAGGTTCGCCCAAGTATGTGGGAGCCTTTAGACTGCTTATATTTGCAATCATGTACTTTTTTTCACTATCTAAATTTCATGACCATAGGTGAGGGAAGGAACATAAACCAAATGGTCAACAGATAGCTTGGCCTTGCACTCAGCTCTCTCTTCACCACAACAAACCATCACAAAGGATGCAATATTATGGAAGCTGCACCTATCTATCTGTTGATCTCATGCATCATTCTTTCCTCACTCATGAACAAAAGCACTGATTAGTCTCTACAGATTCAGATTAGCTTTGTAGTGATATAGTAGAGTGCTGTATGGATGGGTAAATGGGGACACAGATTGTATTGTAAAGCGATTTGACTATCTTGACTAGATAGAAAGGCAATATAGTCCATTTATCATTTACCCTATGCTGGAATGTGGTTAAAGTTCTATCAGCAGAGTGAGTTAAGATCCTTAATATGTTCTCCTGCCAGGCATTCCCAGCAAACCCTCACTACTTCACAACACTAGCAGATTAAAGGAGATTAACTGGAGCATCTTCCTGCACCCAAGCTAAGAACTTCAAGAAGGCCAAGTACTCTTAACTGCTGTTTGGTGCATAAGCACAAACCGTCAGCCCTTCTCCCCACCCAAAGATGCAGGGAATCAACCCTCTTATCTGCCAGAAAACACTCTAATGCACAGACAAACATACAAAGTCAGGGGCTATAAAACCACTTTTCCATAGCTCCTCTTCAGCACAACTTGACTCGTTTCGGTATGGTTTTGAGCCCTTTTCCTCTATCAATTTTTTGTGGAACCGGCAGCTTTTTTGGTCCCTTCTTAAGGGTACCAAGCAAGCCGAGCTGGCACCAAAACATCATGTCAGAACATTGTCTGACATTGCCTGACTGATTGGTCAGGGGGCGGAGTCACTAGAGGGGTTTGAGAATTTTTCTAAACATTTGAGCCGCCATTTACAATTACCAGTGTTTGAACTCGAGGAGCAATTGGACCCATCTTAAAGATTTTAAAAACAATAATGACAACACCGTGGTCTAATGCTGAAGTGCAGGCATTTTTTGTGCTTGGTGACCGACAATAAAATTCAGAGCGTGCAAAATGGAGCTCCGCCGGTCCCTGACTCTCTCCCGACTCTCTCCGGTCCTCTCCACCAGAGCCTCGGAGCTCCCTCAGACCGTGCAGGATGTCATATCCTCAGCTCCGAGCTCTGCCAATTACAGTGGAAGTTCCTCTGTGCTGCCGAATCAGGGCTCAGGCACCACGGAGAATCATATGATCTGCTGACTCACAAAAGGCCTAATGCCTGGACCCTGGCCACGCTTTCTCATGAAAGCCGAACCCCGATCCCTGCAGACGGGTGGACCGGGACAGGTCTGGGACGGAGGGTGCAAATGATTTTTAAAAACATTTTATGTATTAAAAAAAGTATTTTTTTTATCAGTGAAGATTTAAAAAAAAACAAATAAACAGTGCTGGCTTTATCATGAAATCCGGTTTTCACTTTAATGACTATTAAATAATCTGTTAAAGTTTACTCATCTGAAAAACCATAAAAAGACACAAATTATTGGATCTCTCAGGAATATTTTTCTCAAACATGTTTAAAGAAGAAATACAGCCTTTCATTCAACTTTATTCTAACCCACAGATGTACAAATAACAAAACAAAATTAAACTTTAAATTAAAGCTAAAATAAAATAATCTGTATACAAGAAACAAAACCACACATATAAATTGAACAATAAAAGTGGACACAATGAGTCAAAATACATCAAATGATGAAGAAAAACTATACAATTTTAAATACAGATGTTTTTGTAGTATCTGTTTCATCAGAGATTTAATTCAATTCAGTTTATTTATATAGCACCAAGTAACAACAGAAGTCGACTCAGGGCAATGAACAGAAATATTCATATAAAACAACAGTTTAACATTATTTATCTGAGGAGCAGACTGCTTTGAGTTTAACTCCATTGCAGAACTGTCACTCTTAATGGTGAACTAAAGTTCATGAAAAGTTCATTAGCAGGATTTATATATATGTATGCATGTAAGTGCGTGTAAGTGTGTGTGTGTGTGTGTGTGTGTGTATATGTATATATATAGATAGATAGAGAGAGAAGATAGAGAGAAAGATAGAGAGAGAGAGAGAGAGAGAGAGAGAGAGAGAGAGAGAGAGAGAGA
>NC_056515.1:5114950-5116732 GCF_014905685.2 Nematolebias whitei | reverse complement strand
AGAGAGAGAGAGAGAGAGAGAGAGAGAGAGAGAGAGAGAGAGAGAGATACACCATACCACTTTATTTATAAAGCACTTAAAACAGCTACAAAGCCAACCAAAGTGCTGTACAGACAAAACAACAGGTAACACACAAAGCAAAATATAAGATGAGGTAAATCAGAATATAGACAAAAAACGATGCAGATAATGACGACAAACCAGTGTGGCGCATACAGGATCAAAACACAGATCATCTTGTGTTGAAAGCTATTGAATAGTAGTGAGTTTTTAAACGGGACTTGAAAACCGAGAGGGAGGGGGCCTGTCTGACAAGCAGAGGTAACTTGTTCCAGAGTCTTGGTCCTGCTACAGAGATGGCCCTGTCACCTCTGCGCTTAAGACGAGTTCCTGGAACTGTGAGAAGCAACTGGTCCGCTGACCTCAGGGAACGTGGTGGGACATACAGTTGTAGCAAATCAGAGAGATGGGAGGGGAGTTCAGTGATTTGTAGACATACATGAGTATTTTGAATTGGATTCGAAAGTGAACCGGTAACCAGTGCAGTGAGGCCAAAACTGGTCTAATGTGCTCTCTTTTGCCTGTACTGGTTAAAAATCGGGCTGCTGCATTCTGGACCAGTTGTAGTCGTGCAATGGAGGTCTGATTGACACCAAACAGGAGTGAATTGCAGTAATCAAGCCTAGATGTAATGAATGCATGTATTATGGTCTCCAGGTTATTTTTGGACAATATGGGCTTCAGTTTAGACAGCCGCCTCAGTTGGAAGAAGCATGATTTAACAATCATGTTTACATGATTGTTAAGCTTCAGGGAAGGGTCCATTATCACGCCCAGATTAGTGACTCTTTGTTTTTCTGACAGGGTTAGAGCGGAAAGGTCAATGCAGTGGTTTGTGATTGTGTCGTTGGGAGGGAACAACATGATTTCAGACTTCTTTTCATTGAAACTTAAGAAGTTTAAAGCCATCCAGTCCCTGATGTCAGCCAGGCAGTTGAGCAGCGGTTGAATAGAGCACGTACCATTGTGTCTTAGGGGGAAGTAAATTTGACAGTCATCGGCATAGAAGTGGAAGGGCATGTTGTGTTTCCGGAAAATAGCACCAAGCGGCAGCAGGTATAAAGAGAATAGGAGGGGACCCAGGATGGACCCCTGCGGAACCCCCAATTTAATCTCTGCATTTGCGGAACTAAAATCCTTGATGGAGACACAAAAGGATCTGTCATTGAGGTAAGATCTGAACCAATTGAGGGCTGATCCTGTGATGCCCACACACTGCTCCAACCTAGCAATGAGGATCTCATGGTCGATGGTGTCAAAGGCGGCTGTGAGGTCCAACAGGACAAGCAGCACAGAATCACCGGTATCTGTGAATCTGAAGATGTCGTTAAAGACCTTCAGCAGGGCAGTTTCAGTGCTGTGGAGAGGTTTAAAGTCAGATTGGAAAAGCTCTAAGATGGCGTGATCCTCCAGGAAGCACTTCAACCGGGACTCGACTATTTTCTCCAGTTCTTCAGAAACAAATGGGAGTTTGGAGACAGGCCGGTAGTTGGGGTCCAGAGGTACGCTGATAAAGGTCCAAATAAGCGACTTCAGTGCCAGAAAAATGAAGATTCAAAAGTTGTTGTCTGTCAAACACGGGCAGAGAGTTGATGTCACAGATGTGAAATGTAAAAAACAAAAATAATCCGAACACCATCAGCAGATGTGGATTGCCAGCCATGTACATGTCTTACCGGAAGTCCAAACACATCTATATACATCTATATATATATATATATA
>NC_056515.1:5108571-5113511 GCF_014905685.2 Nematolebias whitei | reverse complement strand
ACTGGTTGCTTAGTCACTGTTTTTGTCGATGTTGAGACATCGTTTAATTGGTTTTTGGTATTGTTTCTGAACACCCCAAGCAAGAATGAATTTTGTGTGTAGTTAAGTTAGAGACTAAGAGGCCTTTAACTATGCCAACATGCAGTTCATTTGTTAAAATGTAATCTTTGCAGAGTCAATGTAGATTAATGCTACCTTAAGTACCATAGTTTACATTGATCTTACAACGCTTAAGCCGAACCTACTCGAACAATTCTATTCGGGGGGATAGCTAATTCTTTTTGATGAGTCTCGCCATAGACTCCAAAACATTTATGGGGAAACCAAATACCCAATCTCAAGTCGTTCGTCTAAAAGACAACAGACAATTGAACCAAACTATATTTTGACATGTAAAGCTAACTTAAACCAAGTTAGGAATGGAAAAATAGTTTGGAACACCCTTCTATAGGTATAAACCCCTATAGTTACCCTTTTCAGCATGTTCCACCCCTTAACTGGTAGCTGTAGCTGTTCCAAATCATAATAGCTTACACACCAGGTGCATATAGGTTAAGGCCTTATGTAAAATCCCTTCATAAGCCCACGTTAAACCACATAATTGCATGACACATTTGAACCAGAACGGCACAGACTGGACGTCGCCCAGAGACGACCTTCGCTGGAGGAGACCTGCAATCCTGACATTGGTCTCCAATCTTCATCCAGTGGCCGCATCTTCAGTTCAATCCAAGGGAACCCCTCTGTATGCTGATCAATCAACATCTCCATTCGTTGTGGATTTACCGTTGTGGATTATATGACTTTTCCAATGGATTACAGACTCTGTTTCCAAGGGGTTAAAGCATTACTACAATGGAATTACCAACAACATTATGGAATTACCATCATCACAATGGAATTACCAAAAACATTGTGGGATTACGTCCTTTGACTTGTTTTCCTTGCTGGATTATATCAAGCTCAAGGACATTCGAAGGCGTAAGTTCATGTTGGAATTCATCCCCATGGACAGGCGATGATTTCCAAAGGGGGGACTGTAGTGAACTAAGCCTCAGGTCAAATCCTGACCTTGAGGGCCTTCCTGGGACAAGAACTGTGTTTCATTGATTTGAGTCCAGAAACACAAAATTAAGTTCATCCAGAGACTTTCTAAGTGTGTCCTGCACTGATCAATTGAAAGAACACTCTCTTTTTTATTATCATTATTATTTTACAAATGTCTTGATAATCAAAGTGCGTTTAGTTCAAACCATTTTAAATGTTGAAGTGAACTACTCATTTTAAATCAACTGTGAAACAGTATTAATGATTTCTAATCCTCATTCAAAGTAGAAATCAAGTTAGAATGTGTTACAGAGTAATTATTCATTTTCTTGATCTTCTGTCTGAAATGAGCAAGTTGTGATGTCGGTCAAACGTCGGAGACAAACGCAAACAAGTTTGTTGGAATGAACTGTCATGTTTTTAAATCCTCTCAGACGTAAATAGAGAAGCTGGCACCTGTTTCCCCCCAACTCGCCTAAACATTTCTCTTGTCTGTTTCAAAAACATCTTCTGTCTGTTCCAAAACATTTTTTCTGTTTTTCTGACTTTTAGTAACCTCTTACATCACTAAAACCACCCCCTGTTCGGTCGTTCGACCAGTCAGGAAGCGCTCAGAGGAACCGGAAGTGACCTCTTTAAAAGGTTCAACAATTCCTAGTTCCAGTAGAGTGCGGGAGAATGCTGGAATAGAGTTCCAGAGAGTGCAGAGTTCAGAATGCTGGAATAGAGTTCCAGAGAGTGCGGTGGGAGAGCAGTTCAGTTCGGGGAGCAGAACCGAACAGAAAAAGTGCTGGAGAGAACAGGAGGTTCAGACATGATCCGAAGTTCTTCCGAGTCTTGTGGGAATTATGCAATCTTCCACATCTGAGTGGAACTCTGACGGACTTACTCCTCTTGTGAGTCCACCAGTGGGGTGAACGTGTGTCGAACGGAATATCGTCACTACTTCGGACGATTCACAGCTGTTCCTACGGAGACGCTGAAAGGGTGCGTTAAATGGAACTCCGTACCAGTGGAGACACCTTCTACAGGTAAAGAGTCGATTTACACTACCTAAGTGTACCGAGGAGGAAGCTGAGATCTAATGGAGCGTGCCGTCCTGATACCGACACATATTCACTCTTCCATCTTTTCCTCTCCATTTAAACTTCATTTCCATCTTTAAACTCTTCTATCTTGCCAGTAATCATCCAGATATTTTCAGAAATGTCTGTTGTAGAGCTTGAAGTGAGGAAACCATGGCCGTATGGTTTCCTAGTTGTAAAACTTGCTAATTAAGCTATGTGTTATTGTAATCAATTTGCCAAATTAATGTAAATGTTTGATGTTAAACTTTGATTCTGTTAATAAATGACCGCATTCATTTGATGGGTCAAAGAAAATTAACGTCTCACGTTACATTTAATTATTCAATGCACGATATTATTCAGTCCAGAAAAATGAAAGAATCCGTTTAATTTATGAATATATCACAGATATATGTTCCTCTACATCTGGTGGCCCGTACGTTTGTTTCCACATCTGGCGGCCCGTACGTTTGTTGTTTACATCTGGTGGCCTCGTACGGTATCATAAATGGACTGTTATTCGTGTAACAATTGAATTATCATGTTGGCATAAAGAGTGCAGGTTGCTGTGTGAAACGCAGCGTGTTACAGCTGTGATGTTCGGAGAATGTTTGCAGTTGTGGTGTTTTGAAAGCTGAAAGTAACGTCAATGTTTCATTTTAAAGCTGAAATGTACGTCTGTTGTGTGACAAAGTTGATGAGCTGTGAAAAACGTGGATTCTGTTTAAACGGACAAGGGTTCTGTTCGACCCGGTTCTGGTCCGGCTCGGTTCTGATAAGTTCGAACGAGTGTTTTAAATGGATGGAGAAACGTTTTTAAAAACTGGCGAAGTCCCAGTAAGCTTTTGAGAGTTGATTAGCCCCATTTTTAACAGAAAATAGTGCATTTCAAAAGTTTTAATGACGAAAGTTGACCGGAATGTTCAGGCTAAATGCTAACACGCTAGCTGAAATAGCGAGCAGCGATTGGTCGAATACCGCTGATTTGGGTAGCCCTGATTTGCTGAGAGACGTGTCTGTCGTCACTTCCTCTGATGTCGGGTTGTAAAACCCACCCCCGTTGCTACGCTATGATTGGTAGATTCAGTCACGTGACCCGGAAATGAGTCTCGGTTCAACCAAAGCCTTTTCTGTGCTTAAAATCACTAAATGGAGCTGCCACATGTACCCAAAACTCATGTTTCATGCAAAGAAGTCGTGCTTGTTGAAACAACGCCATGTTTAAGCTTTAAATCCGTTCAGAAATGTTGATTTAACCGAGTTTAGCCGATGCTAATTTTAAGCTAAGCGGCTAACAACAGGATGTCAACGAACGATCCACAGGAAGTTGTCAGACTCCTGCTGGTATAAATAAGCTTACACCGCCACCTCCTGTTGGAAACTTGAAATCACAGTTTCACTTCGTTTTTAGGATATTTTGGTGAAATTAAACGTGTTTATTTCTGTCAGAAGCATTTTTTGAGTTAATAAACGTTCTTCAAGCTGAATTATTACTGTTATCTTGCATTTAAAAAGTGATTAAGGTATTTATGCCAGAAAGGCATTTACCAAGACATTTTTCATTCACTGATAATTCCTCAAACGGTGGTGCAAAATGAAAAATTAGAAACTTTTTAAAGATACAGTCCAGATATTCACAGAGTTGATAAAGTTTACTCATTTGCTGAAAAGATAATACACGTTTAATTGCTAGAACACTAAATAAGAGTAATTATATCAGAAAAAGGAAACTTTTCTGATTTATTTTACCACCTAAAACACCACATCTTCCTATTTAATTTTAAATAGAAGATAATGGCTGGAGAAGAGAAAACGTTGACCTTTTAGACTCCTGCTGGTATAAATAAGCTTACACCACCACCTGCTGTTGAAAGAGGAGTATAACAGTTTTCCTGAAGGGGAGACTGATAATTCCTCATCATTTTTTTCTTTTTTCTTTTCACCCAACCTGTTTAATGAGTATCTGTTTAAAATAGCGAATTTCTGGAAAAAACGGCTTAAGAAAGCGTTTAAAAACTAAAGTTGCTTGAAACTTTTAGAAAAATTGCAGGTTTATTTAATGTTAAGTGCTTTAGAGTAAATATCACTGAGGAGCCTGGTTCTTGTATCTGTTAAAAATAAGCACGTTAAGTAACACTGTCAGAGAAGCATTTACTTAAGAATATTCATGAATTGGGGTAAAACCTACAAATAGGTGCCTACATTTGAATAAGTTGACTTATGACAGTACTTTTGAGTAAATCCAGAGCTTAAAATAGTGTGTGACTCACTGCTTACTTGAAAATAATCTGAAGTTGGCAACTGTTTACACAGATAAGGCTAAATAGTGAATAACCATGGCAGGTGTGATAGAAAAGGATTTTGATCCTTGTGAGATGAAGGACTGGTTAGAGGGAGCGTTGACGCTACTCACAGAATCCTTACATCCATATGGTGAACAGGTGGACAGCATGAACTCAAAAGAGTTATTGGATGAGCTAAAGGAGGTTGCAGAGAGTGTGACCTCTACAGACATAACAAAGTCAAGCTATGAAAAGCTGGCTAAATTGGCAATTTTACTGAAAGCATCATTCTATGCTACGGTAAACAAGGCTGATGACCTTGCAATAAGGTTAAACAGCGAAAAAGAGGTGGTTCAGGAAATTGAAGAACACTACCTTCAATTTAAAAGTGAACACGAGGTCCTCACTAAGAAACATCTTGAACAGATGTTTCAGTCACAGCAAGACGCACGTGCAGAAATTGATTCACTGAACAGCCAAGTACAGTCACTTAATGTATCACTAACTGAAGCCAGGGATGCTAAAGAACTGTGTTCCACAGCAT
>NC_056515.1:5102040-5108471 GCF_014905685.2 Nematolebias whitei | reverse complement strand
CTCCTTAGATAGAGAACTTTACTAATTGGCTTTTATGTACAAAGTATGTGAATGTTTCTGTAAAGTGCCCTGAGACAACTTTGTTGTGATTTGGCGCTATATAAATAAACTGAATTGAATTGTATATATATGTATTTATATTTATATATTTATATATACTATATATATTATCCTGCATGTGATTGACCCACATGAATGCAAATCCACATTACTCATTTTGAATGAGTCTGACCAGGCCCCATGAGTGCACCCATGAATGCACCCATACTAGGGACTCATTTGGTTTGTACTGGGTAATCAATGGATATGCACCTGTTACTTTACTTGTATCTATGGGTACTTAAATGGCACATACTGGGTAGGTATCAGACATGTGTAGTGAACCTGGTCTGACCCTGATCTGACCCTGATGACCTCAAATCTATCAGATGGACAGGGACTGTTATTTCATTGATCTGAATACAGTCTGAGCCATCTGATGACTTTCTTTCTTGAATTAATCTAGCAGAAAAGACAATTCTCTATGATCATCACTGTTTTACAAAATGTTTGATAATCAAAATTGTGTTAGTTCACCCAATATTACAGGTTGAAAAGAACTACTCATTTTTATTTTACATAAACAGTAAGTAATGATTTTTATTCCTCATTCAAAGAAGAAATCAGGTTAATATGCATTTCTTGATTTTCTGTCTGAAATGAGCCAAGTTTTGTAAGTATGTGAAAGGTCGGTTTTCGGTCAACTAAAATGTTTACCGAGAAAGATGTCATGTTTAAACTTTTGCAGAAGATTATAAGTGTGAGACTCCACGAAGTCTGAAGTCCTACAATAATCTTTCTGTTTGTTACTAAACAATCCTTGACTTTTAATAACATCTTACATCATAAACCACACCTCTATTCCTGGTCCATCGACCAATCAAAAGCTCTCAAATGAACCGGAAGTCGACCCATTTAAAATGTGGCAACTTCCCAGTTCATGTTAGAATTCAGGAGAATTCAGGAGAATTCCAGAGAATTCCAGAAGCTGGAGAGCCTGAGGAGATGAAGAACTACAGAGTTGCTGGAGTTGAAAGATTCTGTTAGAGTCTGAGAAGTTCGGAAGAATGAAAGGAGTTCAGAGTTCTTGGGTGCAAACGCGTTCAGGATGATCCAGAGACGTTTTGGGATTATAACTTCTGTTTGAACAAACCACACACGACTATCTAAGGATTTCAGCTGCTCTCAACGGAGACGCTGAAAAAGTCTGGAGGATTCTCTATCGAGCTGATCTACGTCAACCAGGTAACAGTCTCCTCTTCGACTAAAGTGTACCGGAGGCAAGCTGAGATCTGATGAAGCGTGCACGTTCTGGACAAACAGATTAATTCCCTCACATATCTCTCTGTAAGATAAATCTCCATTTCATCTTAAACTCTTCTCTCTCTTCTAAAATCAGTACAGATATCTTAGGAATATCTGAAGCAAAGTCCTCGATCACCGCCGAGTGATTCGAAGTTCATTTTCTGTGAAACTTGTCTGTTATTATTTTCATATTTTGCCAAATTAATGTAAATGTTTGATGTTAAACTTTGATTCTGAAAATAAATGACCGCATTCATTTTGATGGGTCAAAGATAAATAACGTCTCTCGTTACATTTCTGTTAAATTCAATGCACGACATTACACAGTCAGAAAGATGAGGAACTCGTGAATATTGTATGCATATATATCTCATATATTGTCATACCACAACTGGTGGCACGTACGTACGTGACTACTACACATGCACTGGGTATGAATCTGATATGTACAGAGTACTTAATGGATACTTACTGGTTATATACCAGGTACATACAAGGTACTTCTCTGGTATTTGGGTATATCTCTCGTACCCACCTGGTACATACAATGTAGGTAGTGTGGGATTCTCAATATTACACTTTAACCACCTTCCTCCACAGCAGCCAATCATCTGATTAGCTACACCTGCTCCTGTTTCCATACCTGCACCTCCTGCACTCTTTAAGCCTCAGCCAGATGTTCAGCTTATTGTGAAGCATTAATTGCCTTTGGTAATTCAGTGATAGCCTGAAAGCGATATTGTTTGAATCTTGATTACCCTGTTGATATTTTGCCCATCTGGCCATAAATAAATAATAAATAAAGGATTTGTATTCCTTTAGTATATTGTATTGGACGTTTTTGAATTTAGCCCATCTGTCCAGTTTCTGCCTGTCATGCCTGCTCAACTCTTTCCTGGCTCCTTGGCTGTGTCTGGCTCACCAATCCTGCACACCATACTCTGCTCAAAACTCAAACCTGGATTCAACTTCAACAACCTACCATCCTACCTCACAATCACCTCTCTGGATCTTGCCACCTCCACTGGACTTTGAACCTTCCTCTCTCTGACGTGACTGCAACACAACCAACTGTAAGATAACTCTGCAACTATACTCATCTTTTGAAATAATCAGAATTTACCCATACTCATTCTGTCTCCTGCTTCCTCCTGCAGCCAAGCACCCGTTGACCTGCCAAGGCAAATAAACAAACACTTTTTGTATATGTGAGTCTGTGTCTCTTCAGTCTGCCATTTAGGGTCATAAAAGTGACAATCATGTTAGGTAGTTACACAATACTGGTACTTACCTGACATTACCATGCATTAACTGCATTAATATTAATTGAACAAGTGGGATCTGTAACATGAATTGCTGAATTCTTAGTATTTAACTATTGAGACTAGTAAAGGTTTGGTAGTTTGACATGCCCAAAACATTATGAATAAACAAAGTTTTGGACAGGAGCTCTGTTTGGCATGCAAACTTATTAATTTATCCATCCATCCATCTTTAATTGCTTCTTCCTTATCTAAATATAAATAGAAGTAATATGTATCAACAAATTGTGAACCTGTTAACTCTGACTCTCCTGCAGCCTCCTCCTCCTCTGCCCAACCTCCATCAGCCCATCCTTCACACCTTGATGTGGGAGCCTGACATAGTTCAAGTGCCCACCCGCATTCTTCAGCATTCCTTAGCTGGACCTGACCTGGAGTCATGCTTCTGACTGCAAGTTTAACCATGTTCAAGGTGCTTATTTTCACCCAGCAGATAATTTTCCATCATAATATACACACAGGGTGCATTCCTGAAAATGAGGTTAGACTTTTACAGCCACCCAGCACCACGCCTGCTTTTAATGTAAATCTGTACTGCACATACCATTTTTACAAAAAGCTGCAACAAATGCAACTTTTTTTTATGTGGGACTGATTATTAATGCCTGCTATCCAAGGAGAAATGGCAATGATGTTTTTGCCTGTCTCGGTATCTTTGTGTTCATTTGTCTATTACTGTTGTTTACTGTGCAGTAAAGTTGTCACTCTGCAGTGGTAAAAGTTTTAATCTGCCAGTACTTTTACAAAAAGCAGAGATGATGGGAAACAAACCCAAGAGAGGTAAAAACGTGCAACGGAAAAACAGTTTCTCTGGGAGGATGAAAGTAGATTCAGAATTAAGGAGAAAATAAAGCTTGTGTTGTGAACACGAGGTTCTTAAATGAGCATTGACATTTAGAGGAGGTGGACTCAACACAAGGCTCTACTGTTAGAGGGCAGGACGGAGGGAGAGAGCAGCTGTCTCCTCATGCAGGCAGCAACGCTTCCCCCAACCCCCCCCCCCTGTCCCAGCTGTCAGAGCCTGGAGAAATGACCAATTCACATCCCAGGACATTGGATCAGTGTTCAAGGACTGATGAAGCATTACAACTCACCCCTTATCAACAAAACACGGGTATGCATGTGCGTGTGTATGTGTGTTCCTGAAACCTACAGTGCCACAACACACAGATGTTGCTTTACAAACAATATGTTTTATATCACCTGCTTACAAAAGGTGAAGATGGGCAATATTTTTTTGTGTCATTGTCTGTGTGTACATGTGTGCATTTAGTGCTGTGATAGATTGTGCAAAAAGTTATTTTCAAACTTTGACCAAAATGGTTCCAAAATACAATACAAATTAAAACTGTAGCTTGTTCACAAGTTACTAAAGATTAAAACAGATTTGTTTTAAAGAAATTTAGGTTTAGTGTCCAACATAGACCAAGTTTAAGTTTATATTTCAGCATAAGAACCCTGTCCAAAGATGATTTTACAGGGCCAATGTGTGAAACATTTTTTAGGATGTGCCTTGATTGTGGCCTAAAGTCCTTCATTATTGCATAAACCACTGAAATAACAAAATATTAGAACAGTTCCTGTTAGACAGTTCTTTTTTTTTTTTTTTCATTCAACCTTTATTTAGACAGGTTAATCCCATTGAGCCTCAAGGACTCATTTACAAGAGAGACCTGAGTTCTGTTAACATTTAGCTTTAATTTTACTTTTTCATCCATAAAAATCTAAGAAACTTTGGTGTTATTTTAGTCAAGATATCTCCATTACCTCCCCAAAATGCCAGCAGAACTGAGTTCTTCACTAAATATTATTGAAATTAAAAAGCTCTAGCAGTAAAATGATGAAAGGAAAATTGAAAATGCATCCAGTAATTTTAATGTTTGGATTTGATGGTTTTATAAAATGACCTGTGATGGCTTGTGTTAAAGATTGTAGCTGGTAAACACATTTTACGTGAGGGATTATCCAAATGTATTCCAAAATGTAACTATTTAAATTTTAACTGTTAAAGATATGGCTTTTAGAATCACAACTTGACATTTCTGATCCCCATTTGCTTGTTGTATCTCATCAGTTTCACTACAGCGCACTTTCCACAACGATGTTTTTGATTTTCTGTTTTCCATGCTCCACCACCACATCTCATGCCTTTTTAATATTTTTCATGCTGATCATTGCTCTTTTCTTTCCAAATAGCTTGATGTGAACATCATGCTGTACTGGTCAACACCTCCAGCTGGACTTCTGTCCTGCAGCTTCATCCTGATCAACAGCAACGGTTTGACTGCCAAACGTTCGCCCTGCTCTGCAACATTATTCACATCAGCACAATGCCTCCTGTCAGAACTAAAAAGTGTGTGGGTGTGAGCTCTGACAACTGTCACACATCAAAAATTTAGGCTTGGCAAGTTTTTGACAGAGTGAAAAAAGGATTCCCTTTGTCTGCTGGAAGATTCAGCAGATGATCCAGAACTTTCAGTCTATCCAAAGTTAAACTCACTCTGTATCATTGTGGAGGTATGAAGGAATCTATATGGTGGTATATGCCAGGAAAGGTAAAAGTTGTACAAAGGTGGATAAAAAAAATATTTGTACACACAACTTTTAATAAAAATAAAATCAAAGATGTGATGAAAGTCTACCTGGCAGCGAGCAAAAAAAAAAAAATTCATATCAACAAACTTGAAGGCATCGTGATTATCAGACAAGCTACAAATGTAAGTACTGATTTTCTCATTTGAACTGATACAAGAGCATTACACACACACACACACACACACACACATACACACACACACACACACACGTTCAAGAGGGAACCCAGATGTTGCCATGTGTGTCAGGTTCTTGGCTGTACACGGGATGTTCCAGAATCTCGGCTGATATTTCTAAGAATAGCAGGGAAAACAGGGAATATCTTCATGTTAAAAGCTGACGGCCTGTAGAGATCTCAGCTTGAGAACATTAGCATCTTATGATGTTCATTCTAACTGTGAAGGATTGCAGCAATGCATTAACTGTCTTTTTCAGGGTGTGGCCTTCTTCACTCCTGCTCTCTTTTGCTTAAAGTTTCAATAGATTAAAATTTATTTCAGTTTGGAAACTGATAATGCTAAATACAAACCGGATTCCAAAAAAGTTGGGACACTAAACAAATTGTGAATAAAAACTGAGATGGCAAATGTCAATATTTTATTCGTAATATAACATGGATGACAGATCAAAAGTTTAATCTGAGTAAATGTAACATTTTAAAGGAAAAATATGTTGATTCAAAATTTCACATTGTCAACAAATCCCAAAAAAAATTGGGACAAGTAGCAATAAGTGGCTGGAAAAAGGAAATTGAGCATATAACAAACCGCTGGAAGACCAATTAACACTAATTAGGTCAATTGACAACATGATTCAGTATAAAAAGAGCTTCTCAGAGTGTCAGTGTCTCTCAGAAGACAAGATGGTAAGAGGATCACCAATTCCACCATTGTTGCACAGAAAAATAGTGCAGCAATACCAGAATGGTGTTACCCAGCGTAAAATAACAAAGACTTTTAAGTTAACATCATCAGCTGTGCATAACATCATCAGAAGATTCAGAGAATCTGGAACAATCACTGTGCATAAGGATCAAGGCCGTAAAACTACTGGATGCTCGTGATCTCCGGGCCCTTAAACGTCACTGCACCTCAAAAAGGAATGCCACTGTCAAGGAAATAACAGAATGGGCTCAGGAATACTTCCAGAAAGCATTGTCAGTGAACACAA
>NC_056515.1:5088565-5101940 GCF_014905685.2 Nematolebias whitei | reverse complement strand
CTCGTTCCGGGTCTCATACAAATCTGGGTTCCCCTCGGTTACGACAGAAATGCTCCAGCCAAAACAGACCCAGAATGAGACCGGGAGCGAACAGACAACCACCATCTCACAGGTGGAACGGATCTCCAGACTGGAGACCATGTTGCAACAGGTTCTGACCCAGCAACGTGCAGCCCAGTCCAACATGCAGGAACTCGGAGGTATGATTTACTCCTTAAATCAGCAACTTCTACCTCCTCTTCCTCCAGATCCGTCCGACACGCCTGTCCCCAGCGTTCCTCGTGAGACGCCTGTCGCAGCTTCTCATGGTCCACAGCTGCTCGTCAAACCGTCTGAGCTGTTCTCCGGAGACCCCGACCAATGTGGGGGTTTCCTGCTGCAGTGCCGACTCGTTTTCGAGGGAGCCCTGTCTCTCTACAGCACAGACTCTGCAAAAATTATTTACTTTATTAACCTTCTTAAAGGTAACGCTCTACGTTGGGCTACTTCTTTCATGCAGTCCCACGTGGACCCCCCGGCTACTTACCCCCAACTCCTGAAGGAGTTTCGGCGGATCTTCGATCGCCCCCTGCAGGCTTCCAACGCAGTAAAACGTCTCCTGGGATTACGTCAAGGCCGCCGTCCAGTTTCTGAGTACGCCCTGGAGTTCCGGATCCTGGCGGCTCAAACAAGGTGGGACGAACTCGCTCTCCAAGGTGCGTTCTTAAACTCTCTCTCTGACCAGATAAAAGACCAAATCGCTGCACGAGACGAACCGGAAGGGTTTGACCAACTTATCGATATGGCCATTTCCATTGATGACCGTTTCCGGGAGCGGAGGCGAGAACGGGACTACAACTCCCAGAAACCTTCCACTTCCGGGTTCACGGCCCCTTCAGGTGAACCTCGTTATTTTAAAGCTTCGAAAGAAAATCATCTTTTGAAGCTGCCCCCGGGTATTAATTCTTCTTGTTTGTCTCCTCAGAACAATTTTCTCGTGCCTCCTGAACCAGAACCCATGCAGATCGGGCGAACACGGTTGACGTTTGAAGAGCGAGAGCGCCGTAGAAACGCTAACCTCTGCATGTACTGTGGCAACCCCGGTCATTATTTACCTCTCTGCCCGTTTCGGGGAAACGAGCGAGCCCACCAGTAAAGCGGGAGATACTGGTGGGTAACTCAGCTCTTACCTCCCCATTTAAACTCCTCTTGCCCACAGTTATTCAAATAAATAATTCTCGTGTTTCCTTATTGGCCTTGGTTGACTCGGGCGCCGAACAAAATCTTATCAGTTCGGACCTGGTTGCCAAATATTCTTTTCCCACTCGCGAGATTCCTCCTATTTCTGTTTCGGGCGTAACCGGTAAAACGTTGGCGCTCGTCCAACAAAAAACTATCGAGCTTCATGTTATCATCTCTGGCAACCACCACGAGATGACTGACTTTTTTGTATTCGACTCCTCCGTTTCCCAGATAATCTTAGGCTTCCCCTGGCTAAAGGCGCACAACCCAGACATAAATTGGGAGCTGGGACGAGTTGAGAAGTGGAGCAATAAGTGCCTCAAGAACTGTCTGCGCTCTGCGATCGCCGGGCAGCCAGTGGTCACTTCTCCTAGTGAGAAAGTAGATCTCTCCGCTGTTCCCTCTGCCTACCACGACCTTGCGGCGGCGTTTAGCAAACAGAGAGCCTTATCACTCCCTCCTCACCGTCCCTACGACTGTGCCATTGATTTACTCCCTGGCGCCCCCTTGCCGTCTAGTCGACTTTTTAATCTCTCAGGTCCTGAGAGGGACTCTATGAAGGAATATATTAACGAGTCCCTCGACTCCGGTATCATTCGTCCCTCCACGTCTCCTGTCGGTGCAGGTTTCTTTTTTGTTTCTAAAAAAGATAAGACTTTACGTCCCTGCATCGACTACCGCGCTTTGAACAACATTACTGTAAAGAACAAGTATCCTCTCCCCTTAATCAATTCCCTCCATGAACAGTTGCAATCCGCCACAGTGTTTACCAAATTAGATTTAAGAAATGCCTACCACCTCGTTCGCATAAAAGAGGGCGACGAGTGGAAAACAGCATTTAAAACTCCCCTCGGCCATTTTGAATATTTAGTTATGCCTTTTGGTTTAACAAATGCCCCCGCGGTTTTTCAGGCCCTAGTAAACGACGTTTTGCGCGACTTCATCGGCGATTTTGTGTTTGTTTATTTGGACGATATCCTTATTTTTTCCCGTGACCCCGCTCTGCATGTGGAACAGGTAAGGAGGGTTCTCCAGAGGTTACTGGAGAACCAGTTATTTGTTAAGGCCGAGAAGTGCCAATTTAATGTCTCCTCGGTTCCCTTCCTTGGTTTCATTTTTGGGGAGGGCCACTGCAGGACCGACCCAGAAAAGACTAAAGCTGTGGTCGAGTGGCCTAGACCCGAGTCCAGGAAACAATTACAACGCTTCCTGGGCTTTGCTAACTTTTACAGACGCTTTATTAAAAATTATAGTCGAGTGGCTGCCCCTCTTTCCCAGCTCACCTCCACCTCCAGACCATTTATCTGGTCACCTGAGGCTGAAACTGCCTTCTTAAAATTAAAGACTTTATTTTCGTCTGCACCCATCCTCTCTCACCCTGATCCACGCAGACAGTTTATCTTGGAAGTTGACGCTTCTGACACTGGGGTAGGGGCGGTGCTGTCTCAACGATCCTTGGAGGACAACAAGGTCCATCCCTGCGCTTTCTTTTCTAAACGCTTATCCCAAGCAGAGCGAAACTACGATGTGGGAAACCGTGAACTCTTGGCTGTTAAGCTGGCATTGGAGGAATGGCGGCACTGGCTGGAGGGCACGGAGACCCCGTTTTTGATTTGGACTGACCATAAAAACTTAACTTATCTGCGGGACGCTAAACGCCTGAACCCCCGCCAGGCACGTTGGTCACTGTTTTTTACCAGGTTCAACTACGTTCTTACCTTTAGGCCCGGCTCCAAGAACGTCAAGCCGGACGCACTGTCTCGCCAGTTCGCCCCCCCTGACAACACGGAGACCGAGGAGACCATCCTTCCCTCCACCTGCATCGTTGGGGCCCTCACGTGGCCCATCGAAGAGGAGATCCGGGAGGCCTGGAAGGTGGAACCGGACCCTGGTGGTGGCCCCCCTGGAACCTTGTTCGTGCCTACTGCTCTACGCCCAAAGGTACTACACTGGATTCACAATGTCAAACTCTCATGTCATCCAGGTTCCACCCGCATGATCTCCCTGGCCAGGACTCACTTCTGGTGGCCAGCCATGTCTGCGGATATTCGAGAGTTCGTTGCTGCCTGTCCCACGTGCGCCCGCAATAAAACGGGCACCCAACCTCCCTCCGGCCTCCTGCAACCTCTGCCCACCCCGAGCCGTCCGTGGTCCCACATCTCGATGGACTTTGTTACCGAACTCCCACCCTCTGAAGGTAACACAGTCATCCTAACCATTATCGAAAGCTTTTCCAAAGCGGTCCATTTCATTCCTCTGTCCAAGCTCCCCTCTGCAATGGAGACAGCGCACCTGCTGACGCAGCACGTGGTTCGACTGCACGGTATCCCCTCGGACATCGTGTCGGACCGTGGACCACAGTTCGTGTCCCAGGTTTGGCGCTCTTTTTGCAGGACATTGGGAGCCACCACCAGTCTCACCTCGGGCTACCACCCACAGTCGAATGGCCAGGCTGAACGGGCCAACCAAGAACTGGAATCCATCCTGCGCTGCATGGCAGAGAAGGACCCGTCAGCCTGGAGTCACCATTTGGCTTGGGTTGAGTACGCCCACAACACCCATCGCTCCACCGCCACCGGCCTGTCTCCTTTCGAAGCCTCCTTGGGCTACCTGCCTCCTCTGTTCCCCGGCCAAGAGGTGGACTGCGTGGTCCCCTCCGTGCAACACCATTTCCGACGGTGCCGCAGGGTCTGGCGCCAGGTGCGGTCCGCACTCCTCCGCACGGCCGCCCAGATGAAGAAAGCCGCTGACCGTCAACGTTCCTCGGCCCCTCTCTACCAGGTGGGCCAAGAAGTGTGGCTGTCCACCCGGGACATTCCTCTCAAGGACACCCCCCGCAAGATGGCTCCACGCTTCATCGGCCCATTCCCCATCACCCAGCTCATCGGCCCCTCTGCGGTGAGGCTGCAGCTCCCTAGGTCCATGAGGATCCACCCGACCTTCCATGTGTCCCAGGTCAAGCCAGTCCTCACCAGCCCTCTGTGTCCTCCCTCTGACCTCCCTCCTCCACCCCGCCTGATCGACAACCACCCTGCGTTCACGGTCCGATCCATCTGCGACGTGCGACGCAGGGGCCGAGGATTCCAGTACCTCGTCGATTGGGAGGGGTACGGTCCTGAGGAGAGGTCATGGATCCCCCGATCCTTCATCCTCGACCCCAGCCTCATCACCTCCTTCTTCAGGGATCATCCCGACAAGCGTCTCAGGTCGCCTGGAGGCGATTCTTGAGGGGGGGTACTGTAAGAGTACCACTGCCTGCAGCTCCTCCTCCAAGATGGCCGCTAATTAATCACACCTGACGGCCATCAGACTGAGGAGGCTCTCCTACTACAAAAGGCTGCAGTCCAGTGCTACTCTTCGCTGGAGCATATCACCTTCCATGGTAGTTGTGCTTCAAGCCTTTTAGGCTTAGTCTCTCCAGTACTAACCTTTTTCTCTTGTTTCTAGTAATCCTGATTCCTCGGCTTGTTCAAAGGATCCCCCGTGATCCTTTGATTCCTGACTCCTCGTGTCCTGTTCTTGGTTCCCTGGACTCCTCGTGTCCTGTTCTTGGTTCCCTGGACCTCCTCGTGACCTGTTCTTGGTTTGCTGACCCCCTTGGGTCTCTCCTTGGTTTGTCCTCTCCTGCGCCTGGATCCCTTTTTGCCTGGTGCCTCTAATCCGGCCAGTGCCTGCCCTGCCAGCTGCTGGACTCTCTCTCTGGAGCTCCCCGGAGGACTGGACCCCACCTCTGGATCAAACTGTAAGAGATTCACAGAAAACAATCTTTACCTTTTTGAACTCAGCCTCGTCCTGACTCTCCTCCTCTAACTCCTCCAGGAGCTGCAGAGGAGCTGAACCTGAACTGTTGATTTTCACTTGTAAATAAACACCGCTTTCTTGTATTCCACCTGAGTCTGTCTCGTTCCGGGTCTCATACAAATCTGGGTTCCCCTCGGTTACGACAGCCATGTCATCCGGACCAGAGAGGACAAGGATAGCCCAAGTTGTTATCAACGCTCCGTTCAGAAGCCTGCATCACTGATGGTATGGGGTTGCATGAGCACTTGTGGCATGGGCAGCTTGCATGTCTGGAAAGGCACCATTAATGCAGAGAACTATGTTCAGGTTCTAGAACAACATATGCTCCCATCTAGACGTCATCTCTTTCAGGGGAGACCCTGGATTTTTCAACACGATAATGCCAGACCACATTCTGCAGCAATCACAACATCATGGCTACGTAGGAGAAGGATCCAGGTACTGAAATGGCCAGCCTGCAGTCCAGATCTTTCACCTATAGAGAACATTTGGCGCATCATAAAGAGGAAGGTGTGACAAAGAAGGCCCAAGACGATTGAACAGTTAGAGGCCTGTATTAGACATGAATGGGAGAGCATTCCTATTTCTAAACTGGAGAAACTGGTCTCCTCTGTCCCCAGACGTCTGTTGAGTGTTGTAAGAAGAAGGGGGGATGCCACACAGTGGTAAAAATGGACTTGTCCCAACTTTTTTGGGGATTTATTGACGCCATGAAATTTGGAAACAACAGATTTTTCCCTTAAAATGATACATTCTCTCAGTTTAAACTTTTGATCTGTGATTTGTGTTCTATTCTGAATAAAATATTAGATGTTGGCACCTCCACATCATTGCATTCAGTTTTTATTCACAATTTGTTTAGTGTCCCAACTTTTTTGGAATCCGGTTTGTAATAAATCTGCAGCTCCACCTTCTATATAAACTGGATTAGAAAAGCCCTATATGTATATAAATGATTTAAAAAAAATGGGCTAATATTGGCTGATACGGCTACATTACGTGAAATAACATGGATTTTTTTTCTGTAGATGTATTTGTAACCATGTGATTAAAAATGCTTGTGGCAGCCAGAATATAAAGCTTTGAACCCAACACATACAACTTTACATACAGATTTTTCTAAATAAAATCAGATGCACGGAGAGAACATGCAAACTCCACCCAGAAAGGCCCCTGGACCTGGGTTTAAACCAGGGACCTGCTCGCTAAGAGGCAGCAGCTCTACCAGTTGCGCTACCGTGCTGTCTAGGACAATACATATGAATAAAAAGTTTAAACCAAAAATAATGCACTTGGGTGTTTTTTTTTTTTTGTTATTTAAAAAAGTGATTTATCCAATATCTGCTGCTTAAATTTCTAGCTTATAAAATTACCCAAACTTGCTTTTACTGTAAAATGAGCTGCTTTCTCATTCATTCATTCAACCTTTATTTAGACAGATAAGTCACAAAGAGCCTAGAAGATTCATTTAAAAGTGAGATCTGTTTAGACAGACAAAAAGTAATGAAACCGGGCACACCTCAACCTCAATCTCAGCTGGAGAAACAACACCACCAGCCTGATCAAGAAAGCTCATCAGAGACTCTACTTCCTCAGACGGCTGAGGCGAGCTGGTCTGGGAAGCTCAGTCCTCACCTCCTTCTACAGGTGTGCAGTGGAGAGCATCCTGTGCTCCAGCATCAACATGTGGCATGGAGGCTGCACAGCTGCAGAAAGAAAAGCTTTGCAGAGTGAAGGCTGCACAGAAATCTGTCGGAATCAGCCTCCCCACCATCACAGACATCTACACCTCCAATGCAGGAAGAGGGCCACCTGCATCATGAAGGACCCCACTCACCCAGCACACACACTTTTTGCCCCACTCCCCTCAGGAAGGAGGTTAAGGAGCATTAAGTGTAGAACCACTAGACTGAGGAACAGCTTCTACCCTGAGGCTGTTAGACTCATGAATCTCTAACTAGAATAATCACTGTGAAAAACCATATCATGTTGCTGCTGATCTGTTTCATGTTGTTGCTGATCTGTTTCGTGTTGCTGCTGATCTATTTTATGTTGCTGCTGATCTGTTTCAATGTTGATGTGTTCATGCATGCACATCTGCTCACAGACTCATGTTCATGTTTGTGCTGATGTTCAATGTTTTATGTTATGAGTGCTTAGTGTATATTTAGTTGATGTTTTTCTTAGTTCATATCTTAGATGTTATTACTGTTTTTCTTATACATTTTATTGTTGGATGTAACTGGGACCCCGTGTACATAATTTCGCTCCACCACATGTACCACATGAGGTGCGAATGACAATAAAGAAACTCTGACTCTCTGACTCTGACACGTAGGAATTGGAGGTGAAAAAAATTCAAGGGGGGGGGGGGGGGACGACGAGAGCAGTGAGCAATGTCCATGGATGCTTTCGAGGACACTGTAAGAGTTCTGATAAGCATGGAATAATCAGCCAGTTCCCTTCGATGGGGCGGCTGTGGCTGAGTGGTTAGAGCAGTCGTCCTCCAATGCGAGAGTTTGGGGGTTGAATCCATCAGCAGTCACGTGTCGAAATGTCCCTGGGCAAGACACTGAACCCCTCATAGCCTCTAATGTGTGTCCCATCAGTGTATGAATGTGATCTAAAGCACTGATTAGTCTCATTAGAATGATTTGTTCAATTAGCTTTGTAGAGATCTAGTAGAGTGCTGTATGAATGGGTAAATGAGGACAAAGATTGTAGTGTGAAGCGCTTTGAGTATCTTGAAATAAGATAGAAAGGCGCTATATAAGTACAGTCCATTTACCATTTCGATGAGACCCGTAAACATTCTCGAGTGATGTCAGGGAATGGCCAAGGACAATGCCTATGAGAATCCAAGAGTCCTGAAATGATAACAGAATGTTTATTCAGCTGACTTCCTCTGGTTATCAGTTGGAAATTCCTCGGTGGTAGGGGGAGGGGGGCAGGGCAGAGCGTCAGATCACATGTTCTCCAGGCAAATTCAGATAAGGTGGCCTTCAAGGCCAGCCAGGGGAGCAAAATTCAGATAAACACATAGTTGTTTTGGGGACAGGCAGAACTTAATGACATCTACCTTGAGTCTGTGATGGTCCAAATGGTTCAGAAATGTCCAAATTACATGGCCACACCGATGGAACATGCCTGAGTAAAATCCCCGAGATCTAATCCATTCTGCCCAAAGCATTTGAGTCTGGGTACTCGAGGCATGAACCAAGCCATCATAAGGCTAGCAGCGTGATCAGGTCCAACATTGCTGCCGACGACTTCCTTGTTTGTAGATAAACTAGCGACCAGCCAAATCCAAAAAGCAATTCAATTCAAGTCAATTCAGTTTATTTATATAGCGCCAAGTCACAACAAAGTTGTCTCAGGGCACTTTACAGAAACATTCACATACATAAAAGCCAATTAGTAAAGTTTTCTATCTAAGGAATCCAGCAGACAAGTTGAATCTTGACTTCGTTGCAGTCTCCCATCCTGAGCAAACACAGTGGCAACAGTGGAAAGGAAAAACTCCCTTTTAAAAGGAAGAAACCTCCAACAGAACCAGGCAAAGGACAAACGGCCATCTGCTTTGACTGGCTGGTTGAGAGGACAGAAAGGAGAGACAGATGAACACAGAATGGTAGGTCCAGGTATAGGTCCAGGTGTAACTGAAAGACAAAAAAACACGTTAAGGATAGAAAAAATAATTGCAAATACAAAACAGGTTGAGCAGAGTAAGTAAAGACAGCAGCAGAGTGAAAATTGTGGTAAGTTCGTCCTCCAGCAGTCTAAGCCTATAGTAGCATAACTAAGGGAAAGCTCAGGAAACCCAAGCCGACCCTAACTATAAGATTTAGCAAAAAGGAAAGTCTTAAGCCTAGTTTTAAAACTGGATAATGTGTCAGCCTCACGGACAGAGATTGGAAGTTGGTTCCACAAATGAGGAGCCTGATAACTGAAAGATCTGCCTCCCATTCTGTTTTTGTAAATTCTAGGAAACACAAGTAAACCTGCAGTCTGAGAGCGAAGTGGTCAGTTAGGAAAATATGGAACAATAAGATATGCAATATAAGATGGAGCCAGGTTGTTGACAGCTTTGTAGGTTAGAAGTAAGATTTTGAATTCTATTCAAAAAGCAGGAACCAGTTATCGGAAATCCAATTAAATATGTGTCCTTAAAAATCCAGAAATGGCAGCAGAGAGACACACATTATCAAGTATATAAGTCTACGTCTTTGTATTTCTCATTGTCTGGGCATCATCTGATATTGTCCTGTGTTTCTGGTTTTCCTCGTGTCCCTGGTTTCCCTCGAGACATGTAAGTGTTTGCTGCCACGTCAGCTTATTATTTTTTTTGTATTATTAAAGTGCTTTAATTTTCTCCCTGGTCCTGAGTCTTATCTGCGCAACTGGGTTCTATGCCAAACACAAATCCTGACAGTATGCCCAGACCAAGAAAGGAACCCAGCGGGCAGTTGACTCAGACAGTCCGATGGGAGGACGAATTAAAGTGTGCCGAGGAAGATACACCCGTTATCCATTGGAGTGGTTTCCGTATCGAACCCGTCCGGAGACTGAGGCACTGCAGCCCAAAGATTGAGATCCTCCTGTCACCTCTTCTGATGGAGGAGGAGGAACATGACAGGTCTCAGCTCTGGGGGATCCGCCTGGCTTATAAACCCAGCTCCTTCTCCTCTCCGACACCTCACAAGTTCCTCGAATGGACGCCCGAGGAGGAGGCTGAACCGGAAGAAAGATTCTGGTTCGGGTCTGGTCCCAGCTCACGCCGCCGCCACCGGAGGAGCAGACGGTAAAGAAGGACCAGAACAGCTGATCATCAGCCCCTCCTTCCACCCGAATCTTCCCACTTGTGTTCAGAGGAGCTGGGGAGAAATTTAAAGTAGGGGGAGTGCCTGAGCCCCTGCTTGCCTGCAGGTCAAATGGACTCTCTCTTTGTGGAGGAGCAGTGGAAACTTTTGCAGGGGGTGAGGTACCTGAGCCCCTGCTCACCTCAGGAGCGAGCAGGCTCAGTTTCCACAAAGGGTTCTGGTTCTGCATAGGGTTCTGTTTCCACAGAGGACTTCCCTGATGTTTCGCATGATGACATCATTACTGTTTCTAAACAGCTTCAGGGACTCTTCTACTCTGCCACCCTCAGTTCAGACTCTTGTTACAAACAAGCAGTCTACTCGAAGATGGAGGATCTGCTTGTGTCCAGACCCTGCCTGTTACAGACCCCGGACTTCTCACAGATGCTTTCTTTGATAACGACTCTTAAGGTATAGTACCAGACACTTGTAAACTCACCTTCTTGTGTTATTGTGGGATCATGTCCAGCACCCACAGGGTTTCCAGCACCCGCAGGGTTTCCAACACCTGCAGGGTCTTGTTCTGAGGAGGTCCTGGCGGAAGCTCTTCACGTCTCCCGTTCCAAGGGGGTCCTGGCGGACGCCCCTCACGTCTCCTGTTCTAAGGAGGTCCTGGCAGACGCCCCTCACGTTTCCTGTCTCGAGGGGGTCCTGGAGGACGCCCCTCACGTTTCCTGTCTCGAGGGGGTTCTGGAGGATGCCCCTCACTTTTCCTGTCTCGAGGGGGTCCTGGAGGACACCCCTCACATCTCCTGTCTTGAGGAGGTCCTGGAGGATGCCTCTCATGTTTCTTGTCTCGTGGGGGTCCTGGAGGACCTCTCCCACGTCTCCTGTCTCGAGGGGGTCCTGGAGGACGCCCCTCAGGTTACCTGTCTTGGGGGGTTCTGGAAGACGCCCCCTCAGGTTTCCTGTCTCGAGGGGGTCCTAGAGGACGCCCCTCAAGTTACCTGTCTTGGGGGGTCCTGGAGGACGACCCTCAGGTTTCCGGTTCTGGGAGGGTCCTGGAGGACCCCTCCCATGTCTCTTGTTTCAAGAGTGTCCCAGAGGATGCCCCTCGCATCATCTGTTGTCTTGGGTTCTTCACAACTTCCACCGAAGACTCTGCACCTTCCGCCGAAGACTCTGCACCTTCCGCAGAAGACTCTGCACTTTCCGCCGAAGACTCTGCACCTTCTGCAGAAGACTCTGCAACTTCCACCCAAGACTTTGAACCTGCCGTTGAAGATCTTGAATCTGCAGAGGTTCCTCAGTCTGGGGATCCTGAGTTTGCTGAGGCCTCCACGCAGACATCTGAGGCTACCTCGCAGACCCCAGAGGCCTCCACACAAACCACAGACATGTCCTTGACGCCCGCTGAAGCCCCCGTGTGCTCCTCGACGCCCGCTAAAGCCCCCATATGCTCCTCGATGCCCGCTGCAGCTCCTGTGTGCTCCTCGCAGCCTCCTGTGTGTTCCTCGCCTTTTGTAGGATGTTGCATGCCAGCGGCAGTATCCTGGGTCAACCTGCCTGAGGAACCATTGATTCCCCCACTTGCCTTTCCCCATGCTGGGCGGTCATGGACCCTCAGGGTGAACTTTTCCATTGGCCATCCACCCGAACTGTTGACCCATGCTGGACGGTCTCCCGGCCGTCCCCCTAAACTCGCTCCTCATGTTCGACGGCCTCCCGGCCACCCCCCTGATCTCGCTCTGCGTGTTGGACGGCCTCCCGGCTACCCCCCTGAACTCGCTCCTCATGCTGGACGGCCTCTCGGCCGCCCCCCTGAACTGACTTCTGGTTCTGAATGTTCTCCCAGCTGTTCCACCTGATCTTTTGATGTTTTCTGGTGTTTAATCTTTGTGTTTAGTTCCCAAGCCTCGTCCTGTCGGTTTTTGCTTTCTTGTCCTTGTGTTCTCCTTGTGCCCTCTATGTTTTCCTTGTGCCCTCCATCCTTGCAGTTCCTCCCTCCGCCCACCCTAGTTTTTGTTTGTGGGGTGGGAGGTTTCTGGGGACACCAGGGGGCGTCCTTGAGGGGAGGGTACTGTAAGGATGGCGCCCTCTGCTGGGCCTTCCTTGTCTGTTCTCCCTGTTTTCTACGATTGTCTCCACCTTCGTGTCCTGCCAGGTGTGTGTGATTGTTTCTCAGTGTGTGGTCTACGTCTAAGTCTACATCTTTGTATTTCTCATTGTCTAGGCATCGTCTGGTATCGTCCTGTGTTTCTGCTTTTCCTCGTGTCCCTGGTTTCCCTCGAGACATATAAGTGTTTGCTGCCATGTCAGCTTATTATTTTGTATTATGAAAGTGCTTTAATTTCCTCCCTGGTCCTGAGTCCTATCTGCGCTACTGGGTTCTGTGCCAAACACAAATCCTGACATAAAGCCTGTCTTCTCTTCGAAGAAATGTTATCAATTGTGTTGAGGGACCAACTGATCAAATCAAGTCCGTAATTATGGTTCAGAAGATATTTAAGAGAGGCTCAGAAGCAGTTTCACAGACAGACAGAGCAGCAAAGCAAAGCGGAGAGGGAGGGGAAGGGAAAAGTGTCCGACCTCGGCAAGAGCAAGTGGTGAAGTGTTCTCAAAGTACAAAATCACCAAATGTTAATCTTCTCTGTAAAAAAAGGTTTTCTTGCATAGATTCAGACTAAGGCTTTAGTCATTTATTTAAATTAAATCTCCCACAAAATGAGCATAGCAGTTGTCTCAATGCAGAAGACATAATTTATTACAATAAGTTTCACAACTTTCTGCAACAACATTAAATTACAATGTTCAGCATTAATGAATCCCACTTGTTTCATTAGTAATAAGTTCATATGGGTTTAAATAAACTTTGTGTCACAGTCAATAGGTCCAGGAGAGAAACTCAGATATCCCTCTCTCCAGTGACAATTTTCAGCTCATTCTGGGGGACCCTGAGGTATTCCCAGGCCAGAGAAGATACACAATCCCTACAGTGAATTCTGGTACTTTGCCGGGGCCTCCTTCCAGTGGGACGTGCTTGGAAAACCTCTAAAGGGAGGCGTCCAGGAGTCATCCTAATCAGTTGCCCAAACCACCTCAAATGACTGTGCTATATAAATAAATCTGTCTTGACTTGACTCCTTTCAATGTGGAGGAGCAGTAGCTCTACTCCAAGCTTCCCCTGGATGATGGAGCTCCTCAACCCATCTTTAAAGCTAAAGCCCAGCCACCCAGTGAAAGAAGCCTATTTTGGCTGCTTTTATTCGGGATCTTATTCTTCCGGTCATGATCCAAATCTCATGACCATAGGTGAGGATTGGAATGCAGACAGACCAGTAAATTGAGAGCTTTGCCTTTTAAATCAGCTCTCTTTTTACCGGTGGCTGAGTGGTTAGAGCAGTCATCCTCCAATGCAAGAGTTGGGGGTTCGAATCCAACAGCAGTCACATGCCAAAGTGTTCCTGGGCAAGACACTAAACCCCTCATTGCCTGTGATGTGTGTCCCATCGGTGTATGAATGTGATAAAGCACTGATTAATCTCTTTAGAATG
>NC_056515.1:5084980-5088465 GCF_014905685.2 Nematolebias whitei | reverse complement strand
GGGGGGGGGGGGGGGGAGCGGTATGCCACCAACACTATTTATAGTGGAGGTGGTATGCTGTTGACCTCAACTCGGGATGTCGTGGGTCGGTGGGCGGAATACTTTGAAGACATCCTCAATCCCACCGGCACGTTTTCCACTGAAGAAGCGGAGCCTGGGGACTTTGGGTTGGTCTCTCCAATCTCTGGTGCTGAGTTCACCAAGGTGGATAAAAATCTCCTCAGTGGCAGGGCCCCAGGGGTGGATGAGATTTGCCTGGAGTGCCTTATGGCTCTGGATGCTGTGGGGTTGTGTTGGCTTACACGACTCTGCAATATTGCGTGGACATCGGGGACTGTTCCCCTGGATTGGAAGACTGGGGTGGTGGTCCCCCTATTCAAAAAGGGGGACCATAGAGTGTGTTCCAACTACAGGGGGATCACGCTCTTAAGCCTCCCTGGTAAGGTCTATTCAGGGGTTCTGGAGAGGAGGGTCCATTGGATAGTCGAACCTCAGATTCAGGAGGAGCAGAGCGGTTTTCGTCCTGGTCGTGGAACACTAGACCAGCTCTACACCCTCAGTAGGGTCCTGGAGGATGCGTGGGAGTTTGCCCAACCAGTCTACATGTGCTTTTTTGGACTTGGAGAAGGAATTCGACTGCGTCCCTCAGGGAGCCCTGTAGGGGGGTACTCGGGGAGTATGGCGTACCAGGCCCTTTGATACGGGCTGTTAGGTCCCTGTACGACCGGTGTCAGAGCTTGATCCGCATTGCCGGCAGTAAGTCGGGCTCTTTCCCATTGAGAGTTGGACTCCGCCAAGGTTGTCCTGTGTCACCGATTCTGTTCATAACTTTTATGGACAGAATTTCTAGGTGCAGCCAAGGTGTTGAGGGGATCCGTTTTGGTGGCCTTAGGATCGCTTCTCTGTTTTTTGCAGATGATGTGGTCCTATTGGCTTCATCAGGTCGTTATCTACAGCTTTCGCTGGAGTGGTTCGCAGCTGAGTGTAACGCGGCCGGGATGAGGATCAGTTCCTCCAAATCCAAGGCCATGGTCTTGAGCCGGAAAAGGGTAGATTGCCCTCTCCAGGTCGGGGAGGAGGTCCTGCTCCAGGTGGAGGAGTTCAAGTATCTCAGGGTCTTGTTCACGAATGAGGGAAAAATGTAGCGTGAGATCATTAGGCAGATCGGTACAGCACCTGCTTCACTGCCGATGCTGCACC
This sequence comes from Nematolebias whitei, assembly GCF_014905685.2. Taxonomy (NCBI): domain Eukaryota; kingdom Metazoa; phylum Chordata; class Actinopteri; order Cyprinodontiformes; family Rivulidae; genus Nematolebias; species Nematolebias whitei. The sequence continues at coordinate 5,087,265 of NC_056515.1, read as the reverse complement.
TGTCTCTTGTGGTGAAGAGAGAGCTGAGTCAAAAGGCAAAGTTCTCAATTTACTGGTCGATCTGTGTTCCTACTCTCATCTATGGTATGAGTTTAGGGTTGTGACCGAAAGAACAAGGTCACGGACACAGGTGGCCGAAATGAGTTTTCTCCGCGGGGTATCTGGACTCTCCCTTAGAGATAGAGTGAGAAGCTCGGTCATCCGGGAGGGACTCAGAGTTGAGCCGCTACTTCTCCACATTGAGAGGAGCCAGTTGAGGTGGCTTGGGCATCTGGTTAGGATACCTCCTGGACGCCTCCCTGGTGAGGTGTTCCGGGCACGTCCCCTTGGGAGGAGACCCAGAGGAAGACCCAGGACTCGCTGGAGGGACTATGTTTCTCAGCTGGCCTGGGAACGCCTTGGGATTCCTCCAGAGGAGCTGGCCCAAGTGGCTGGGGAGAGGGAAGTCTGGGCCTCCCTACTTAAGCTGCTACCCCCACGACCCGACCCCGGATAAGCGGAAGAAATGGGATGGATGGATGGATGGATTGTTGTGTTTTTGTAGGTTAAAGATATTAGAGTTATTATGATGATATCAATAATGTTTTAAAATTGTGAACCAATGAAACAGCAGTCTACAACCAGTATAAAGACACAGCTAGAGGAGACAAGGGTAAGGATGCTGCACACATCTCCCTGTCCTGAACCTGACCAAAATCTACCTATCTATTGACAATAACTATAACTTGGTCCTTGATGCACATTTTAAGAAATGTTTGTTTAATGGTTTTTATATTTATTCTCCATATTCAGTTATTATGTTCCTATCTCTTGTTCACTTACAGAAGAGACCCATCAGCTGACATTAATCAACTGTTTTATTTTTAAATGCCTCTCTCGAGTCAAATTAAAACAAGTAGACTGGAATTTGAAAAATGCAGAAACAACTAAGGACTGGCTTCTGAACATCCATCCATCCATCCATCCATTATCTTTACCCGCTTATTCCATTTTGGGTCACGGGGGTCGCCGGTGCCCATGTCCAGCAATCACTATGCGAAGGGCGGGGTACACCCTGGACGGGTCTCCAGTCCATCACACGGCCACATAGAGACAAACGAGACAAACAACCATTCACTCTCTCATTCACACCTAGGGACAATTTAGAGTTACCAATCAGCCTAACATGCATGTTTTTGGTCTGTGGGAGGAAACCGGAGTACCCGGGGAAAACCCACGCATGCATGGAGAGAACATGCAAACTCCACCCAGAAAGGCCCCTGGACCGGGGTTTGAACCAAGGACCTGCTCACTGAGAGTCAGCAGCTCTACCAGTTGTGCCACCGTGCTGCCCCGGCTTCTGAACAGATGTGGATAATTAAAAGATTTTACTTTGGTTTGAATTTGCTGTTGCTATAAAGATTACTTCATTAAGTCCATACAGTAGTTTTCCAGGTCAACGAACAGTAGTAATCACCGGTAGCCAATAATAATAAAAAATGTAATAACAGTGGCTGAAAAATCATTACACAGCTATCAGAAGGCCATTAATCTTTATTATTATAATTGTTTGGGTAAAATGATATTGAGGCTGATATAATTGTGGGCCAGTAAACTGTTTGACCCTTCTCTTGAAAAACAGAAATAAAGATCAACCTGTCTGTTTAATTTAAATAGAACATGGTCAATTTACCAAACAGAGTAATGGTTTATTTATGAGGGGTGGTAATTGAGAGATGGCGGTTCATGGATTGTAACTGTGAGCCAAGTATCTGAGTTTGAAGACTGATTTCACTTGTGAACTTGTGATGTGTGTTTAAATACAAAAACATAAAAATCCAACCTCCCTCAGCTCTAAAGGTTTTTTTATGCATTAGGTCATTCTCAAAATGATTGTCTTTACTAGTTTTTTTATTATTGTTCCAATCTAACCTTAAATTAATAAAAACACAAAGCAGATACCACTGTGTTACTATTTACTAAACAAAAAACAATGCCAAAATAATTGTTAAGCTGTGTGTGGAAATCTAATTACAGGCCCTGATCCAGCAGAACCTCCTTTAACATCAACAACTCTCAGTAGTGGTTTTCTGTAGGATGTGGTTGTTGAGGAACTTTGGCCCCCCATTTTTTACAATGTTGCTTCAGTTCGTTGGGTTTTGCAGACATGTGTCTCTGCTTCGCTCTCTTAGTCCCACCACAACATTTTAGTCAGACTGAGGTTCTGGACTTTAACTGGAACAGTAGCAACAAGAAGCTTGTGTGTGTGTGTGTGTGTGTGTGTGTGTGTGTGTGTGTGTGTGTGT
>NC_056515.1:5083957-5084970 GCF_014905685.2 Nematolebias whitei | reverse complement strand
TGTGTGTGTGTGTGTGTGTGTGTGTGTGTGTGTGTGTGTGTGTGTGTATATATTTTTTTTTTCATTATGTTGTAGATTAGCTGCTGTGATTGGGATCATTGTCCTGTTGCATCTTGACCCATTTTGACCCAGCCTTCAGTTGACAGACAGACGGTCTCACATTTGACTCTAGAATCCTTTGATCTGCAGAGGAGTTAATGGTCCTCTCAATGACTGCAAGGTACTCAGGTCCTGTGGCTGAAAAAAAAACCAAATTATCACACTGCCACCACCATGCTGACAATTGGCATGAGGTTTTTGTGCTCATGTTCAGTTAGATTTTTTTCCAAAGAGGAGGCCTTTTACTGAAAACCTTCTTAAACAGCCATGCTTGTTCAGTCACTTTTCCATTTGTCCTGTCAAGAACTTTTAACTGCTGAATGAAACCTGACGAGTCTGAGATGGAGCTTTTGACATTGCTATCCTTTTTTGTAGCATTGCACTGTTTCCTTGAAGTGAATTTGCTGGAATTGCACTCCAGTGGAAACTGACAGAAGTTTTAAATGATTATGTTTGTGAATTTTTCATTCAACTTTTATTTAGACAGGTTAATCCCATTGAGCCTCGAAGACTCATTTACAAGACAGACCTGATTTCAACAAAGAATGATGAAAACAATGGACAACAGTAGACAATTATAAAAAAAATCATGCAGATTAATACAGAATAATATATAATATGTGTACACATAAGGGGCAGCACGGTGGCGCAACTGTTAGAGCTGCTGCCTCTCAGCGAGCATGTCCCTGGTTCAAACCCCGGTCCAGGGGCCTTTTCTGGGTGGAGTTTGCATGTTCTCTCCGTGCATGCGTGGGTTTTCTCCGGGTGCTCCGGTTTCCTCCCACAGACCAAAAACATGCATGTTAGGCTGATTGGTAACTCTAAATTGTCCCTAGATGTGAGTGAGAGAGTGAATGGTTGTTTGTCTCTATGTGGCCCTGCGATGGACTTGCGACCCGTCCAGGGTGTACCCC
>NC_056515.1:5075747-5083857 GCF_014905685.2 Nematolebias whitei | reverse complement strand
TATTCAATTCATTTGAATTTAAATACTGATTTCATTATGGATAAAATGAGCTTATTATTGTTCTAAACCCAGGAATCATCATGCATTTGGAATTGTCTATAGGATTTGATGATGTGTATAATTATTCACAGTATATCTAAAAAAGTTAAATCTGGTCCTCTGGACATACAAAAAAAGTAAACAAAGCAAAACAAAAAAATGTAGAAACGTTTCGTCTTTCATCCGAAAGACTTCCTCAGTCTGAGGTGCTGTATTCAGCTCAGTCTTAGGGGCCATTTACACGGCGCATATTTTGAGTGCATCCGCAGTTTTCTCTCTGCGGTTCTGTTCCATCATTTCTACAAGACTGCCTTTAGTGTAGTGAGCCTAATGTAGGATCTGACATTGAATACAACTGTCACCTTAATAACAAAGTCCAAGCTCAATAATCCAGGTATACAATCCAACATTTTTCCGTCAGGTCATCTGGACAGTTTCTTTTTTTTTTTGTGCTGAAACGTTTCACCTTCCATCCAGAAGGCTTCATCAGTCAAGGAAACACACAACAAAACTGTTTCTTCCCCCAACAGCTTATTCCAAAGTGGAACAAACCAGTTATGTTAGTGCTAAGATGGTCTCTTTGGTATGCCCCCTCCTCCATTGCTGGCCCTCTTCCTTATTGACAGTCGTGCCAAAATGGTTGAAAACAACAAAGTCCATGCTCAATAATCAAGGTATACAATCCAACATTTTTCAGTCAGGTCATGTGGACAGTTTCTTTTCTTTTTTTTCCCCCACCTTAATAATGTAACTCGTAGTGGAATAGATGAATACAGTCAGGCTTTCATTGCTACTGAATGAGCAGAATTCAGTTCAATGATCACCCATGATGGGAATTTTTTCCTGTCATACCTAACCAAATAAACCCGATTCTTCCTTTTCAGGTTGTCGGGGTCACTTGTGCCCATGTCCAGTTAACACTGTGCAAGAGATGGGGGACACCCTGGACAGGTCTCCAGTCCATCACAGGGACACAGAGAGACAAACATTCACTCTCTCATTCACACCTAGGAATAATTTAGAGTTACCAATCAGTCTAACATGCATGTTTTTGGTCTGTGGGAGGAAACTGGAGTACCTGGAGAAATCCCACGCATGCATGTAGAGAACATGCAAACTCCACCCAGAAAGGCCCCCGGATCAGGATTTGAACCGGGGCAACCTGACAGGCAGCTCTACCAACTGTGCTGCCCAAGATTGGAATACACTGAAATAAAAATAAATGTGGGAAGATATCATTTTTGACAATGCTAACTGTACTAGCCACAAAAAGATTTAGAGAGACAATTACTCAAAATAGTGTTTAATTTGCATAAGCAAAGGGAGAAAATATTATTTTACATGAACCATTGTGTGTCAGATATGCACTCCAAGATAGACAAAACCTAAATTAGATATCCTGAATGGAAGGTTATCAGAAACGTTGTCAAATGTTTCTAGAACTGAGAGGGAACCAGGGATACAATGTGATAATTCAGATAGGTATAGCAGAAGTTGGTCTGAAAACAGGCCACCTTAAAATAACACTGTTACTATAAAGCAAAGGACAGACCCCACACACACACTCCATGGAAAATTTTAATGAAACTACTCTGACTTTAGTGACAGACTTTAGTGACCACTAAGCTACAATTTAGTGTGGTGGTAGCATAAAGTCTAATAAGAATCTCAGAGAGTAATCAAAATACATTTGAGTCAACCCAATTCAAGGCAGCTGCTACAGTCAACTGACCTTATCCAACACAAAAATACAATAACTTGGACAAATGTACATATATCGAGGTAAAGTCTGATTTTTTTGAGTCATCCAGATTACAAAGTTCAAGCGCACCTTTAAAAAGGTTTGATTAAACTCCATCCTGTGTCATCCATCGTAAGATGATAATGTAGCCCTCCTTCAAGGAATGTTACTTCTTAATTTGCATTATGCATTGCATTGTGGGTCTATGAACTCATGAACACACTATGAATTTTTGTGCTACATGTGTATTTGGTGCATACAGTATTTGCATTCCTCCTGACTTGCTCTGACTGAAATACTTTCAGTTTTGACTGCAAGACACAACAGGCTTGATTGAGTTTATCAGCAATGCCTGAGGAAATTCCCCTTTTACACTAGTCCCATTCCTGCCTCTGTTTCAATCTAGATAGAGTATGTTAGTCAGCTGATGGCAGAAGAAACTGTTGGTAAACAAACTAAATCTGAGCCTGATAAAACATGAAACATTGGTGTGTGGTGTGTGTGTGTGTGTGTGTGTGTGTGCGTGCGTGCGTGCGTGTGTGTGAATTTATGTCTTCGTTCCTCTCTGCTCTGAATTTGATTCCTTATCTCTGATCCAAGCATGAAAAGATTCCCGTTGAGAAGCTGCCCCTTTGAAATTCTCCAAACTTGTTTGTTTATGTCAAGCAGTTATGTGTTTCTGGAATTACATCTTTTATTTTTCTCCCCTGAATTCCCCTCTTCTTTTACCTCTCAGGAATTCAGAGGCAACTCCCTTGTTTCTACTCACAGTCGTGAACACACATTCCACAGCCCAAATGTACACGTCTGGTTCAGCAGAGATAATGAGAGGCAATGAGCCCAATTTAAGCTCATAAATGTGTTCATTAATTAAGCTATAATGAAAAGAGAAATGTCATTATTTATTTTAATGAATAGAAAGTGTGTAACAAACTACTTTTTCATCCTTTGCTAGAACACAGAAACTTTTTTTTGTTGTTGTTGTTGTGCTGTGGTTTCTTCAAGTCTTTCTATCATCCTTCAGGCCTAATGGTCAGGCTAATTAGGTCTTTAGAGAACTCTGCTGTCAGAAAAGTCAGAGTTGTCACTGGAGAAGTACCCAGAGAGACAATTAAAGCCTTAATTGATGTCCATTATGTCAATCCTTGCAACTGTTCATTTTGGACTTGAGCTTCTGAAGATACTGTATTCCCAAGTTTATGGACAGAACCCACAACACTATTTAAGATTTCCTGGTGTGTCCATAAAGTGTCCTTATGGCTGAACTGTGCTCCATTTCTTCAATAAAGTACAATGATGCAGGTTTTACTCTGAACTACATGTGTTAGCTGTGGTTATGCTGCTCCAAAGAGTCAATCAGCAAATTTTAAAATGTGATGGACAAATATACTAACAAAAGTCCAAAAAAGTTCAATCTGGTCCTCTGGACATTCAAAAAAACATAAAACAAGACACAGCAAAAAAATGTAGAAACGTTTCGTCTCTCATCCTCAGTCTTTCGGATGAGAGACGAAACGTTTCTACATTTTTTTGCTTTGTCTTGTTTTTTGTTTTTTTGAATGTCCAGAGGACCAGATTGAACTTTTTTGGATTTTTCTACCTGGATTATTGAGCATGCATCAGGAAATTAACAAAAGGTTTTTTTAACATATTTAGGAGGAGAAATGGTTTCATAATGAACAGTTTCTGTTTTTTTTTTGTTTTTTTGCTGAGACGTTTCGTCCTTCATCCAAAGGACTTAGATCCATATATATAGACTATTGAGCATGAACTTTGGTGATTAGAACCACTTTGGCATGACTGTCTCAGAGGAGTTGATGGGGGAGAGGGCACAACCTGGAGGCCATCGTTGCACCAGCAAACTGTTTTTTCCATTATGGAGTATGTCTGTGAGAATCAATTTGTTTGTTGGTGGCTCCTCAGATCGAAAAAGTCCTTTGGATGAAGGATGAAACATCTCAGCAAAAAAAATAAAAAAAATGTCCAGATGACCTGACTGAACATTGTTGGATACCTGGATGACTGAGCATGAACTTTGGGGTTTCATAATGGCTTGAACTAAAAGTGGTTCCATCCATCCATCCATCCATCCATCCATCTATTCATCTATCCATCTATCCATTCATCCATCTATCCATCCATCCATCCATCATCTATCCATTCTTCCATCATCCATCCATCCATCCATCCATCCATCATCCAGCCATCCATCATTTTCTTTCTACCATCTCTGGTTAGACAGATAGTGATAACAGTGGGTCCAGGAAAACCTCCAGAAGAAAGCATCCAGGTGACATCCTAGTCAGATGCTTGAACCACCTCAGCTGAATCCTTTCATTATGGAGAAAGTAGCTCTATTCTCAGCTCCCTCCGATGATGAAGTTCCTCATTTTCTTTCTAAGGCTGAGCCCAACAATCATACAAAGAAACCTCATTTCAGCAGCTTGGATCAAGGATCCCTTTCTTTCAGTTATGATCCACTTCAAGATGGTCCATTGTTCTGTGACCCAGCTGTAAGTCATACAATGTTCCTCCTGAACCTGAGGTTCAACAATAGGTAGGACCCTCCTTTTATCACACCCTGAAGTAAATTTTGCCAGGGAGGCTGAGAAATGTGTTCTTTGGATAGTTGGGTTCTTTAACAAAAGTTACAGCAATTTAGTAACATCTTAACAGAGAATTACAAACGATTACAAAGAAAAAAGTCTGATTAAGTCAAAGAAGGTATTTTATTGATTTAGTAAATTTAAGGTCAAACGGTCTAAAAAGGGTTAGTTCAGAAAAATAGTTTAAGGGTGCATTCACAACAGCCCTGTTTAGTCCGCTTTAATCGAACTCCAGCTCGTTTACCTAGAAAGTCTAGATCGTTTAGGGAGGTGTGAACGCACCATCGAACTCTGTCACGGAACAAAAAGGCAAACTCTGGCCCGGGCTAAAACCTAGGTCTCGGTCCGGTAGAAGAGAACTCCAGCACGGTTCGAGTACAGTGCTGGCCTGGCAAGCACCAGAATCAGAATCAGAATGCCTTTATTGTCATTATACGCAGTACAATGAAATTAAGAGCCACTCCTTTTTCCAGTGCAAAAACACGCCTTAAGAAAACACACATTAAACACACACTAAAAATATAAAAAAATAGTACAGTGTGAATGTAAACAGATTGAGCCCCACTCCGCAGGACAAACAAACACGCATTTCCCTGACCTTATATGGAGCCGTCAGCTGCCTTGTGTGGAAAAACAATATTCTCCATGGTCTTCTGTCTCTTCTTCTGCTCATGCTAAGTCCATTTTTGAAAAATGACAAAATATAACTTCTAAAACTGCTAAAACTTGATGCCACTTCGTTTTTATTTTTATTTACAGAAGAAGAAGAAGACGTGTCTTCAGAGGTTTTTGTGTTGTTTCTTTCAGTAGTTCTTGGTGCAGCGCCCCCACAGGCGAGTGGGGGAACAGGTTGGTTCAACAGGTTGGCTCGACTGCACAGTGCAGTGTGAATGCAAACGCACCAGCTCAAATGTAAACAAAAGTTCATGAATATTGGTCCCGAACCAAACCAAGTCTACCGGACTATCTGGTGTGAAAACGACCTAAAAAACTTTGCCCATCACAGTAAATTTTCTTCTCTCCTAACATCACACAGAACACAATACATGTACAGGAAGAAACAGAAGACAAGGCTAACTGAGTTTAAAAACAATGCAGGTGCTTCAGTTGCAACAGTTGATCACAACAATTACACAAGCATGAAACCACATTTATTATCTGCTTAGTGTCCGATTCAACTGAAAGACATGCATAAATGAATGGCAACACCTTCCCTGCACAATGACTCATATTTGGCACATCTCAAAATTCCCATCTTCCTTGATGTCACTAAGCAGGAATGCCACTGAAACATTAAGTCTCAACAAACCCTCTCAGTCAGTTTGTAACAAAGTTTCCATCCATCCATCCATCCATCCATCCATCCATCCATCCATCCATTATCTTCTTTACCTGCTTCTTCCTTTCCGGATCATGTGGGGGTGGGGTGGGGGTGGGGGGTCATTAGTAGTCACTGTGTGAGAGGTGCCCTCTCTCCAATTGATCTAAATCTTTCTCAGTCACCTTTATAAAAAGGCATAGGTGGATGATAAGACTTTTGCTCATGTCTGTGCATGTTATTGTGTCTGATATCAAATTATTGCATGAACCACTAAAATTTTTTTTATGAAACTATCAGGAAATATTTATTAGGGGTGCTTTCATAAGAAATAAACAAAGAGGTCTCACTTTATTCAAGATGGTAGCCACACCCAATTGCTCTTAAAAATTGCTACTAATCTGTCGGGGTTTTTTTTACAGATTTTTAGTATGGTAGTAGCTGAGCAATATTCTCATCACATACTCTAATTGCTACACATTACAAGAGATTTCTGCCTCAAACTTAAGAAATAATTGATGGCGTCAACCCTTGTAGTTTGTTAACAAAACGTCTTGTCTTGTAAACCATTGAACATGTTTTTTAATGAAATTTTGAGACAATAACCATTGGATGTACATCTACAAGTGATTGACTTTTGGAGGAAAGGTCAGTTGAATAAATATTGAATTAAAATAAATATTTTGTTGCTTGTAGTTCTTTATATGATGCAGTTACTAATGGAAAATCAGCCAGTTCCCCTAAAAGTCAGACTTCTACTAACCATATCTCTCCTACAAGTCAGTCTTTACTAAATCACTTTTTCTCTTTCCCCGTTCTCAGTTCGTGAGGTTAATAAACTGTTAAAAAGTCTAGACTCTAAAAAATCTGCAGGACCAGATGAACTTCCACCTTATTTCTTAAGGCTGGCCGCTCATATCTTCACAGTCCCTGTGTCCCACATCTTCAATCGCTCCATAAGCCAAAACTCCATTCCAGATGCTTGAAAAACAGCCTTTGTTCTTCCTTTTCTGAAGGGAGGTGACCCCACATCACTGAACAATTATCGACCAATCTCTAAACTCTGCATTTTAGCCAAGGTTCTTGAAAAACTGATAAACTCTCAAATCAAAAACTATTTGGACTCATTTAACATTTTACCTCCTCATCAATCTGGTTTCAGGAAAAAACACAGCATAACTACTGCTTCACTGATGGTTTTTAAACGACATTGTTGAAACACTGGATGCTAAGGATTATTGTGCTACACTTTTCTTAGACCTGTCTAAAGCTTTTGATACTGTGGATCATAACATCTTGTGTCATAAACCCTCAGAAATTGGTTTCTCAGAACACACCATTGGTTGGTTCTCTAACTATCTGTCAGATTGGAGGCAATGTGTTCAACATAATGGTACTTCCTCCAGTTATTTAACAGTCAGCAATGGTGTACCACAAGGCTCAGTCTTAGGACTCACCCTCTTTACAATCTACATAGGTAATGTAGGTCAGAGCATCCCTGATGCATCCTTACATTTCTATGCTGATGACGCAGTTGTTTATTGTCGAGCTAAAACAGTTGATAAGGCTTTCCAGCTTTTGCAAACTGCCTTTGACATCATCCAGTCAGATTTGTTTAATCTTAAACTTGTCTTAAATACAGATAAAACCAAAGGGATGCTTTTTTTCAAACAGGAAGTCAGTCCCAGCAGTTCTTCCTCTGATTTTATCCTCAAATGGTGCCCCTATTGAGTTTGTCCATTCCTATAAATATTTGGATATCTTGGTCGATTTGCATCTCTCTTTTAAGCTTCACATGAAAAACCTAGTAAAGAAACTGAAAGTTAAACTGGGTTTCTTTTTCAGAAGTAGATCCTGTCTAACTCTGAATACTAGAAAACACCTTGTAACGTGACTTTCCTTACTTTCATTGACTACAGTAACATTATCTATATGAATGCTCCCACACGCACCCTACAGATGTTGGATGCTGTCTATCATGGTGCCCTAAGATTTATAACTGGCTGTAACTACCATACCCACCACTGCACCATGTATTCACTGGTTAACTGGACATCATTAACCTCACACAGACCCTCCCACTGGTACATTTTCATCTTTAAATCACTTCTTGGTCTGCTGCCTTCATACGTCTCCTACTACATGTTTCTGTGTGGGTGCAGCTACATTGTGCGCTCTCATGACATTATTACATGCAGTGTCCCCTCAGGGAGGACTGAACTAGGCAAAAGGGCCTTCTCCTACTCCGCTCCTGTTTCCTGGAATATCGTGCAAAAAGGTCTGAAGCTCTCAACCTAGACCTCTCTAAGTGGATCCAAACATCTGTTAAGTTCCTGGCAAAAAACAATGCAGACCAATGCATATACACAAATATATATATATATATATATATATATATATATATAT
>NC_056515.1:5058652-5075647 GCF_014905685.2 Nematolebias whitei | reverse complement strand
AGAGAGAGAGAGAGAGAGAGAGAGAGAGAGAGAGAGAAAGAGAGAGAGAGAGAGAGAGAGAGAGAGAGAGACGTTTAAAGTTTAAAACCCCCGAATGAAAAACAGAGAGCAATAAGCATTACTCTAAGAAATTATAAGGTTTTAATGTGTGTCTGCTTTATAAGGTTAGAGCAGTCGTGCTCCAATGCGAGAGTTGGGGGTTCTAATCCACCAGCAGTCACATGCTGAAGTGTTCCTGGGCAAGACACTGAACCCCTCATAGCCTCTGATGTGTGTCCCATCAGTGTATGAATGTGATCTAAAGCTCTGATTAATTTCTTTAGAATGATTTGTTCAATTAGCTTTGTAGAGATCTAGCAGAGTGCTGTATGAATGGGTAAATGAGGCACAGATTGTAGTGTAAAACGCTTTGAGTATCTTCTAAAAAACATTCACAACTTATAACACAAATTCATTTTAAGAGACTGTTCTACTTCCCCTACAAACATCTAAAGATCTACTAGCTAACCACAGGTTGTGTTTTCTTAACTTGTCACGTACTGTGGGTTTCAAACAAGCCCCGTTTTATCTATTATCTCAGTGATAATAATGATTTTGGCTCACACTTCCAACCCATGGACACTTGACAGTGCTCTATAATTTGAATGACAAAGAAAAAAATGATGGCCCTTTTAAAAAACTGTTGGGTGGGAGTTGGACTGATGTTTGAACTTATTGTTGAGAAATACTCTGTCATGGTGCTGGATCATGGTGAACAGCTCATCTCTGAGCTCTCACGAACTCCATCACACTTCCTCCACTCTTTAGGTGCTGACAGGTAAAGGTCTTTGTCTTGTGGAGGAATTCATTCAACCTTTATTTATACAGGTTAGTCTCTTTCAGCCTCGAGGACTCATTTACAAGAGTAATGCACAAGTACAATAAGAGTAATTTACAAGAGAATGCTTTAGAGATGTCTCACTTCCCTGTGTGAAATCACCAAACAGACCTTTACCAATGACTCTGTCCCTTACAAAACCGTTCTGTCTGGTCTATTTTTATTTCATTCTGAACCATGACAGATGGTGTTCTGTGACACACTGCACATGCTCATCATTAAATGTCAATTTCTCTTTTGCATGCAACCAAACAGATACAAACGTGCACACATTTCCAACCACATTACAGGAACTACTGATGACACTGATGGCAGAAGGAATAAAATCATGAAGACAGCACAGCACAAGGTCAATACAAAACATAATTGAAACAATAATAAACCATTCAATACATAAATGAGTGAAGCAGGTGGAATAACAGATGCTGCAAGTATTTATAGCACATTTACATACTGGTTATGAGCTCACAGAAAATATTAGGTCTCTGTAGTAGGTCTATACATCAGTCTCTTAATATTAAGTAATTCAGGTCTCTCTTGTAAATGAGTCCCCGAGGCTCAATGGGACTAACCTGTATGAATAAAGGTTGAATTAATTAGATATTTTAGATAAAGGACCAGAACACAGAACTAGAAGAAATTGGATGAGTAGATTTGAAGAAAACAGTTTAAATTAAATCAAATATCTTCATATAACACATTTAAAAACAACTCACATTGGCCAAAATGTTGCACACGAAAGCACCAAATTACAACAGTTCAAAAGACAAAAACAATTAAAAACATGACGAGGCCAAATGAAGCCCACAAATGGAACTAGAAAAAGGCAGCTCTCATACTACAGTATATCAAAAGCCAGAGAGTACAAATGTGTTTTAAGATGAGATTTAAAAACATCACTGTCTGATATGAAGAGGCAGCTGGTTCCACAGTTTAGGAGCTACAGCTGAAAAAGCCCGATCACCACATGTGGACTGACCTGTACCTTGGCACAGTTACAACCAAATGATCATCAGATCTAAGGAATCTGGAGGGCACATAGGGCTGCAGGAGAAAAGACAGCTAGTGATACTAACCTGTCCATTCAGGGCAAGTAGGTATCTCTGCAGCCAAATTCGGAAGGCGTATCTGGGCGGTCATATCTGATTGGACTATAGGAAAATGGGCGTATCTGGGCGATCATATCTGATTGGACTATATGAAAATAGGCGTGTCTGGCCGGCCGCATCTGATTGGACGATAGAAAAATGGGCGTGTCTGGCCGGCCATATTTGATTGGACGATAGAAAAAAAGGCTGAACGATAAAATGCCGTAACCACAGACACATTATGTCTAAAAACAAGGTGTTATTGGCAGATTGTGTTAACCACAGGCATATTATGTCTATGGTGTTAACCGGTTCGACATTAGCGGCGTCTCAGGTTCAACACTGGCGGCGTCTCGGTTCGACATTGCTCCAGTATACTGCCGCGGCGTCTCCATAACTTCTTTTTTCGACTCTCTTAACACTGAACTTCCGGTTACATTTCAAAATAAGAGCAACATAACTGGGTAGTGGGGAGAGCTAAATGTTAGGGTTTTTTTAATACCTAGCCATAACATTAAAAAACAAATTCCATTTTGGTTGTTGAAAAATGTGAACAAAGTTACAATCGATTCATAAAGAAAGAAAAATATTAATGATACTTAAACTGGCCTTGGGACAAAGGATGTTTCCTTTAACTTCACATTGTCTTGTTCAACCTGCAGTCACTGCAGATGAGTGATTGTCAGTTTCTGTAAGATTTCTGCAACTGGAGCAGGTATTTCTGTTTACTGGTTAATTTCATCAGCTGTCTCACATTTTAAAGGTCAACCCTACTCCATGTTTCAGTAGAAAACAAGCACATTTAGGAGTCAGTACATAACCAGACTTTTGGCCCTCACACCTGTACCCAGTTGCTTATGCTGCATGATGAGATCAGATGTATCCATATTTTAGAAATTACATTTAGCTTAGTCGACAAAACAATACAAATGAAGACCGTCTTAAAAAAACTCTTGGTTTTGCAGTAAGCAGCCTGATTTCAAACTGACATCTTGGCCAAAGGTAAAATAAAAATCTTTGTGTTCTCAGAAAAGTTGTTTCAGGACCTCCAATAAACTTATGTACACATCAAAGCACACAAGACAGATTCAGGAATTCTCTTTGTTTTCCAGATTTCACATTTGTTATTACCTTAAAACATACTCAGACAACATTTGATGCATCATTGAATTTTTTTTATTGTGTTTATTGGGACATCCATTTTTAGAAGTCATCGTAGCATCTGTTGGAAACACAGAACATAGTACAGTTAGGGTGTTGCTAGTTGTTACTTAATCCTGGATTGGATTTTAAAGTTAATTTTGATATTTTTTTCACAAGAAAAAAAAAGTTGATTTCCTAAAGTTTAACTATAAATGAAGGAATTTGTGCATTCAGGTAATTGAAAATTAAGTAATTTCTCTAACATCCAACCCATTTTAGCCACTGAGCCATACCAAACACCCATAATCTATTCTTGAATGAATTATTGACTATTATTGACAAATTACAGTCTTATTATTGAATAAGTTATTACTCATTATTGAATCATTGACAAATTACACTCATGTTCGTGTTAACTCATGTTGCAACAAGGTCAGCAACTTTTGACTATTACTATGAACTGTTAAACTTTGGAGGTGATTTATTTTGAAAGTCAACATCAGATGTTGGTCAACATTGTTGGGCAACATCTTGGGGTCTTCTAGAGTCAACCTGAAGTGAGAGTGGTTCCTGACATGGCAGAAAGACATAGATATAATTAACAGCTTTTATTTATTTATTTTTCAGCTAATAACAACTTTTATTTATTTGTTTTTCATATTTTTCAGTTATACACAGCTTTTAAATATTTATTTTTCAAGTATTAAGAACTTTTATTTTCAGCTTTTATTTTGAAAAGCAACACCCAGTTGTTGTAAACGTGCACAGTGAGAGCTGCTGGAGTCGAGTGGAGGCTCACTTTACCTCAGTGTGTTACGACAATAACGAGAGAACGGTCGAAACTATCGTGACCTACAATAAACGTACTTCAATAAAATGCATATAAGTGAAAACATAGCATGCTTTATAAGTACAATAAACCATATTTCTTTGTCAAACATCGCAAAGAAACGTTACCTCATCAATGACTCGTGACTTTGAGGGTTACCTACAGCCAATCAGTGTTCGTCGCCGACAAACGCCTATTCGCCAGAAACGCCCACTTTTGGTCTGCAGAGAACCCCTTCTCATTCAGGGCCTCATAGGTCAACAATAAGACTTTAAAATTAATTCTAAAATGAACAGAAAGCCATTGAAGGGATGTGAGCACTGAGGAGCTGTGTTCATGATTTTTTTGTCTGAGTAAATGTAATATAAAATGTAAGTTATTCTTTTTAAATGTAAATAAAATAAAATGTATGTAATGTGATGCAAGTCACAAAACATCAAGGGCACCACAGCACTGTTATTGCTCAGTCGGCAGCAGTAAAATGCAAATACTCTTATTATGTTTGCACCTAACCAGTGAGGCAGGAGGTGAGCCTTAAGTAGCATCAGGTGTTCAGCCCTAAAGGTGTGACGCACAGTGGCACAGTAGCAGGAGGGGAGTTGGACGGTGGTGGTAAGACTGCCAAGCATTAACACAGATGTCATGAGAAGAGCTCAGGGTGGACACAAGATGCTGAAAGGAAGTGGTGCGTTACAGCTGAGCAGTAACAGGAGTTTTTTTTCCCTCAAACACTTTATTGTACATTTTATTTTGCAAGTGCAAACATTCAAACAAAGTCAAGTTACAAATACAGATTTTAACAACAACAGATCTCCAAGAGTCACAGCCCGAGGAGATCTGGCTTTAGAGTGTTCTTGTAATCAGTGAGTCCGAAGGTAAAGTAATGCTCCACATCGACCTAACTTTGAGATTATAACTTTAATATTAAGGTACAGTAAACATTTTTTGTGGGTAAAATGGGTCATAATGCATTTTTTATCAGTCAAAGAAAAAACCTTGTTTAAAAATTTTAGAGAATTTTAAGTTACAATCCCTCAAACATTTGACTTACACAGATAGTTAAACATATTACTCAACACTTCCTGTAATGTCATGTGACTTCACCTTTTTTTGCGAGACACAAAAATGTCTCATTATATATCATCTTTATTATCAACTTTAGCTGCACAGTTTGTTGTTAGCTAATTGTAATCAGAAGAACATGGAGTTAAACAGAATTTTACATGTAAATGAAAAAATAAAACTACAATTTTTTTAAAGATTAGACAAAATAAACAAAAGAAGACATTATTTTCATTTTGCCTAGTAACCTCACAAAATCAGTCAGAGTTCCAAAGTCAAAGCTGATCTGATGGTTTGCATATTATTTGCATTAAAAAGCAGGTAGAGGTGTAACGTGTGACCTCTGAACCAGATAAAATAAAGAGGATTTGATCGGTTAAAAGGTTCCAAATACTGCATCATTCATGTTGTCTTTTATTGTAATTTTTAATAATCAATCATCTACTCAGGCTACGTTTGTGCTCTAATTATTTTAGTAATGTATCAAGCAGGGGCGATTCTAGGATCTGACCTTTAGGGGTGCTCAGCCCCAGTGCTAACAACGGCTCATGGTTTTAATAACATGGTGACCACTGGCGTCAGAAGCATTCATAACGTGTGTGTGTGTGTGTGTGGGGGGGGGGGGGGGTTCTGGTGGTCCTCCCCCAGAAAATTTTGAAAAAAGTATATGAATTTCCTGCATTCTGGTGTATTTTAATGGGTTGTTAAACATCTACGTTTACCTACATTAAACACATGATTCAATAACTATTTTAGAGAGCTCAGCACAACAAGAAGGAGCGCTAAGCTAGCGGTGTGCAATACAGAATTTAACTATTAAAATACAATGTAATTATGACAGAAAATTGAGGATTTAGCTGCAGTTACCTTCGTACAGATGAACATGTTACTTCCTGTTTATCACTGTTGTACTCAGCTCATGAGGTCAGGATCACTTGTAAAGGTCCATCTCACAGTGGATCCTAAGAAACTGGCTGCAGATGCCGTCCGATCCATCCACCCAGACTCGGCTGGCCTCTTGGTTCCCCTGGACTGTAGGACCGCTTGAATGCTGGGCAGAACTCCTCCCAGAGCGATGGCCACTCCTCCCAGTAGTCTGCCGAGCTCCTCATAGCTGCGGACAGCCAACTGTAGGTGCTGAGGGACGATCCTGTCCTTCCACTGTCATGAGCCGTGTTTCCTGCTAGTTCCAGGATCTCAGTGGTCAGGCACTCGAGCACAGCTGGCAGGTAGATGAGAATGCGTCCATAGAACATCTTTTTCAACTCATTTGAGAGTTGGGGCCATAGTTGAGATAGTATTTCAGCTTTTGAGATGTTATTCAGCTGCTGTTGTTGTAGAAAACTGCCTTGTTGCCATGGTTACGCATCATAACAAATGTCCAAAACTAAAAAAAGTTTCAGTAAAAATCCTTCCAGCTGAACAGCATCTGATACCAGAGGAAACAATCACTCAAAAAATGTGATTTACATCCAGAAAAAGAGGAATTAAAGTTTCCAAAAGCAAAATCTCAGAATGAAAGTAACAGAGCTGCTCCAACATGCAGCCACCTTGAGCGGCGCAATTCTAGAATGCGCCGTAAATTCTAGAATTTATGTAAATAAATAAAGTATTACAATGATCTGTTTCCTTTTAAATTGGTTTATTTTGTTGCATTGAATCATAAATGCAATAAACAGAACCCCAAACCCAGAACCGCAAAAAAACCCCACCTTTTTTTCTTTTTCCTTTAATTTTTAGGGGTGCTAAATTAAAATTTAGGGGTGCTTGAGCACCCCTAAAAAGAGGCTAAAATCGCCACTGTTATCAAGAATCTTAAAACATGTCTAAGCATTACTAGTTTATACAGGTTGATGCTACAATAATTCATTCAGCTCTTGAAGGTTGTTGTTTTTTTTTTTTTTTGGGGGGGGGGGGGGTTGAACTTTACACAAGTCAGCTGACAGACTGACTGCATTGCTAAAATCTTTAATTGTGGTTTGCATGTTTCGTATGCTGATCTAAACTATGCATTGTTGTCATCCCAGTCTCTGAGGCATTCACTTCCACTTTGAAATAATAACTTCTTCTTAGCTATTGTTTCTCAGTGAATACCTACACCCAGAGCGTGGGAAAGAAAAATACATTACTCATTGCACAGTTCACATTGTTGCAGATTCAACAGCACCACAAGCAGGTTTGTGGCTTAATGTTTGGGTTACTTTATGCTTTCCAAAATGTTATTTTTAATTCAGCTTTTAATTCATTTCAATTCAGTTTATTTATATAGCACCAAATCACAACAAAGTTGTCTCAAGGCACTTTACAGGAACATTCACATACATAGAAAAGCCACTTAATAAAGTTCTTTATCTAAGAAAGCCAGCAGATATGTTGAATCTTCACTTTGTCTCAGTCTCCCATCCTGAGCAAGCATAATGGCAACAGTGGAAAAGAAAAACTCCCTTTTAAAAGGAAGAAACCTCCAGCAGAACCAGGCTCAGGACAAGCGGCCATCTGCTTTGACCGGCTGGTTTGAGGGGACAGGAAGGAGAGACAGACGAACATAGAATGGCAAGTCCAGATATAGGTCCAGGTGTATCTGAAAGACAAAACACATGTTAAGGATAGAAAAAATAATTACAAATACAAAACAGGTTGAGCAGAGTAAGTAAAGACAGCAGCAGCATAAAGAAATGTGGTCAGTTGATCCTCCAGCAGTCAAAGCCAGGGGTGGGCAAACTTTTGGACTTACGGGCCACACTGAGTTCTAAAACTGGAGCTAAGGGCCGGGCCAGGAACAGATGGATGGAGTGTTTGTGTGATGTTACACCCAATGCAATAATAGCTGCCGGGACGCTATTAATTATGGGTGATTCCACCTTCTGCACCACTCAAGCAGCCACTGAATCAGGATTATATGATAGAACAGTGATTTTATTTACAATAGTAAAATTATTTTTCTTTGTGGAGTCTTGCCAAATTCAGGCCCAAACAACAAACAAAACACTGTATTTTCTCTTACCTGAAGAAAAATAAAATTCACCAAACCACAAGTCTCTTACCTCACTATGCGAATGGAATACAGGAGAAAAGTTGAAACTCCTCACAAAACTTTTTACAACTACAGGATCTAAAGTTGATGACAGGTCCACTGGTTGGGAATGGAAGCAGACGTCATCCTCCTGCAGCTCTTCTTATCACAACAGAGTACCTGGACAATAATTCACACGTTTTTGTCTTTCACATTTTTTTTTGATAATTCACACGCAATTAAGTTTCACAACCGCACACACAAAGCATGACTTACTGCGATTCCTGATGGATGAAAAATAACATTCTGGTTGGATTATTGAGCATGCATCAGGATATTCTGGTCAAGGTTTTCCTTTCACTTTATCCTGGATTCTTGTCAGCAGCCCGACATGTTTTCCGGTTAAATTTGGTGATCTGTCCGTTGTGACATTGTCAACTTTACTCCACAGTAGCTTCATTCTCTCGATGACAGCAGACAATTATAAAAATCATCTCTCTGTGTTTTACCTTTCAGAGACTCCAGGGTGAAAACACCTCCATTATCTCAAAACTGTTGTTAATCCTGCAGATAAAAAAAAATAGGAGATGAGCAGTGTCCTTTATTACTTTCATCCAGTAAACCGTAACTTAAAGGACTCTCTCTGCCTTTTAGCTTACTTTGCTAAAGCTTCATCAATCAGTTCCACAAGGCGAGTCACAGTCTGGGGAGGCGGCTGTGGCTGAGTGATTAGAGCAGTCATCCGCCAATGCAAGAGTTGGGGTTTGAATCCACCAACAGTTACATGCCGAAGTGTCCATGGACAAGACACTGAACCCCTCATCGCCTCTAATGTATCGGTGTATGAATGTGATCTAAAGCTCTGATTAGTCTCTTTAGAATGATTTGTTCAATTAGCTTTCTAGAGATCTAGTAGAGTGCTGTATGAATGGGTAAATGAGGCACAGATTGTAGTGTAAAGAGCTCTGAGTATCTTGATCAGATATGTAGTGAACTAAGCCTCAGGTCAAGTCCTGACCCTGAGGGCCTTCCTGGAAAAGGAACTGTTATTTCATTTATTTGAGTCCAGAAACACAAATTAAGCTCATCCAGAGACTTTCTAAGTGTCCTGCACTGATCAATTGAAAGAACACTCTCTTTTTTATTATCATTACTATTTTACAATATCTTGATAATCAAAGTGTGTTTAGTTCAAACCATTTTAAATGTTGAAGTGAACTACTCATTTTAAATCAACAGTGAAACAGTATTAATGATTTTTAATCCTCATTCAAAGTAGAAATCAAGTTAATGTCTGTTACAGAGTAATTATTCATTTTCTTGATCTTCTGTCTGAAATGAGCAAGTTGTGATGTCGGTCAAAAGTGAAGGAACGGTCAAAAACATGTTTATTGGAACGAAATGTCATGTTTATCTCTATCAGACAGATAGAAGGAAGACTGGTTCCAAAATGTCTCTGTTCTTCAAAACATCTTTCCGTCTGTTCTTAAACATCTACGCTTTCTCCTTGACTTTTAATGACCCTCTTACGTCACTAAGACCACACCCCTGTTGGTTCTTTCAACCAATCAGGAAGTTCTCAGAGGAACCGGAAGTGACCTCTTAAAACGGTCAACACTTCCTAGTTCCAAGCAGAACAAGAGTTCCAAGCTGAACAACGTTCCAGAGAGAACCAGAGTTCCAGGGAGAACCTCGAACGAGAAGTTCAGAAGAACAGATGTTCGAGCAGTTTCTAATGGAATGACCAGAGTCCGTCGATGCCACAACGTCTCGCTGTGGCTACTCGACGAACGCTCTGAACAATGAAGAAGTCTGTTCTGTGATGATCTCACGACTCCTGAGGACACAGCTGTTCTTACGGAGACGCTGAAAGGTGGCTTGAAGTGGAACTTTACGCCGGAACTGAAATATCTTCAGAAAGGTAAAAGAGTCGATCTTCAACTACCAGTGTACCGTGGATTAAGCTGCGCTTCAAGGGAGCGTGTCGTTCTGGTCTACAGACCTACATCTTCATCCACCTTTTCCTCTCCATTTAAACTCCTTCATTTCCCATCTTTAAAACTCTTCTATCTGCCAGTAATTAATCCAGATATTTTCAGAAATGTCTGTTGGTTTCAAAAGCTGCAGGTGAGGAAATCATGGCCGTATGATTTTCTCATTGTAAAGCTCATTAATTAAGCTGTGTTATTGTAATCAATCTGCCAATTATTGTAAATGTGTGATGTGTTTAAATCATTTTAAATAAATGAC
Source organism: Nematolebias whitei (assembly GCF_014905685.2). Taxonomy (NCBI): domain Eukaryota; kingdom Metazoa; phylum Chordata; class Actinopteri; order Cyprinodontiformes; family Rivulidae; genus Nematolebias; species Nematolebias whitei. The sequence goes on along the minus strand of NC_056515.1, from coordinate 5,065,385 downwards.
TCACTGTTGTTGGTGAGTCAAAGATAAAACACGTTTCCGTCCACATTTAATCATTCAAAACACGATAGTACTCAGTCCAGAAAAATGAAAGAATCCGTTTAAATTATGGATAATATCAGACACAGGTATTATTTCATTACATACTGGTGGCCCGTAACGGGTTCATGAAATGGACTGTGTTATTCGTGTAACAATTGAATTTATCATGTTGGCATATCTGATCTTAACTGAAATTAGCTTAAAAGTGCAGATTTCTGTTCGACTGTGAAACGCAGCGTTTTGCAGCTGTGGTGTTCAGAGAAAATACAGTGATACGTTTTGCAGTTGTGGTATTAAGAGAGCTGAAGTTCAGTCAATGTGTTCATTTAAAGCTGAAATGGTACATCTGTTATGTGACAGAGCTAATAAGCTGTGAGAAACGTTGATTCTGTTTAAACAGACAGGGGGTTCGGCTCAGACCCGGTTCACTCGCTCGGTTCTGATAAGTTCGAACGAGTTGTTTTAAATGGATGAAAGCTGTTTTAAAAAGCTGAGCACCGTCTCCGAACACAGTTAAGAGTTTGTTCGTCACATTTGGAGCAGTTAAAATCGTACATTTTGAGAAGTTAATGGACGAAAGTTAACCGGAATGTTCAGGCTAATGTTAACAAAGATAGCTGAAATCACGAAGCGTGATTGGTCGAAAACCGCTGTTTGAAACGCTCTGATTCGCTGGAGAGACGAGTGACGTGTCTGTCGTCACTTCCTCTGATGTCAGGTTATAAAACCCACCCCCGCTGCTGCTCTGATCATTGGTTGATTCAGTCACGTGACCCCGGAAATGAGTCTCGGTTTAACCGAAGCCTCCACTGTGTTTAAAATCACTAAATGGAGCTGCCACTGTTCCCACAAAACTCATGTGTTCATGCAGATAGACGTGCTTGTTAAAGCGACGCCACGTTTAAGCTTTAAATCCGTTCAGAAATGTTGATTTGACCAAGTTTCGCCGATGCTAATTAAGCTAACGGCTAACAACCGGATGTCAACGGAACGATCCACAGGAAGTTGTCATAGACTCCTGCTGGTATAAATAAGCTTACACCGCCACCTGCTGTTGAAAGAGGAGTATAACAGTTTTCCTTAAAGAGGAGACTGATAATTCCTTTCATATTTTTCTTTTCTTTTTGTTAACACGACCTGGTTTTATGAGTAACTGTTAAATAGCGAATTTCTGGAAAAGAACGGCTTAAAAAAGCGTTTGAAAACTAATGTTGCTGTGAGACTTTTAGAAAAATTGCAGGTTTGTTTAATTTTAAGTGCTTTAGAGTAAATGTACACTGAGAAGCCTGGTTCTTGTATCTGTTTGATTTAAGCACATTAAGTAACACTGCCAGAAAGAGGCATTTACTTAAAAATATTCATGCATTGGGGTAAAACTTACAAATAGGTGCCCATTCATTTGAAGAAGTGGCTTACACAGTACTGTTGAGTGAACCCAGAGCTAAAAAGTGTGTGAAACTCACATGACACTTGAATACAAATATTTACCTGTTAAAATAATCTGAAGTTGGCAACTGTTTAACCAGATAAGTGCTGAACAGTGAATAACCATGGCAGGTGTGACAGAAAAGGATTTTGATCCTTGTGAGATGAAGGACTGGTTAGAGGGAGTGTTGACGCTGCTCACAGAATCCTTACATCCATATGGTGAACAGGTGGACAGCATGAACTCAAAAGAGTTATTGGACGAGCTGAAGGTGGTTGCAGAGAGTGTGACCTCTACAGACATAACAAAGTCAAGCTATGACAAGCTGGCTAAATTGACGCTCTTATTGAAAGCATCATTCTATGCTGTGGTAAACAAGGCTGATGACCTTGCAATAAGGTTCAACAGCGAAAGAGAGGAGTACCTCGAACACATGGCACAGTCTAACTTTGATCAGGAGACCCGTGCAAATGAGGTACAACGTGACAGAGAGCTCTCACGAGCTCAGCTATCATTACAAGCTCACTCATATGAGGAGAAGATTAGGGATAGAGAGTTTCAGTACCAAGCACTGTGTTCAGACAACGATGCGCTACAACAAAAGTTGTGGCTCACATCAGAAGCTCTGAACGAATGCAGATTGGGAAAGGAGGCGTTAGTCCAACAAGGCGTGCGTTTACAAAGTGAATGTCAAACGTCACAGGAACACTTAAAAGCCTGTGAGGAGAAACTAGCCGCAACAACAATTAAGATTTCTGACGTGGGGCGAGCTTGTCTGGAACTCAAAGATGACCAAAGTCAGAGTCCAGGTCACCCACAATCACCTCAGAAGAATTTTGGTGCACCTCCTGCTCTTAATCCCATTCTGCCACCTCCACATGTGTGTAAAGACACACCTCCACGTGACATTTTGGTTCCTACGATACCGATAATACAGCCTTTGCTCTCAATTTCGGATTTGCAAAAAATCTCAAAATATGTTCAACGCTTTGTACCTGGCCCAATGGGTTCTACTGGTACAAAAGCGTATCTAAATGACCTTGATTTCAGACTGAGTGGTTATCCTAATGCTACGGTTGAGGATAAAATCAGTCTGATAAGGCTCACTTCGGACAGAGAGGTGTTCACCTTCATCAAGCATCAACCTGATACCACGAGAAGGGATTACAACCTTCTGTGTGAAGCTTTGATCAGGGAATACGACCCCTGCACGGGACCTGCTGGTTTCCCAGCTGCAGACAAGGTCACGCAAGGGAAGCATGAACATCCAAAGGTTTATTACAAAAGAATCTTCCAAGCTTATTTTGGTTACAGAAATGAAACCGGAATGGAGGAAGAAGAAGGTTTTAAATTTGTTTTCAGCAAAAATCTCCACACTAACATTAAGACGTCAGTACAGATGATGGCTAATTTCAAAGAAAAATCCATCAATGAGATTAAACAGTGTGCTGTGAATGTGTTTGAGGCATGTTCTCATGCTAAGACGCCCATAGAAGTGTTTCCTGGTGTAAAGGTTAAACCCCACTCGCTAGAACTGGGAGGACGGCGTGCATCGCCTCCTCCTCCTAAGAAAGGCGAGAAAAAGCAGTCTTTTCAAACTAACAAACCGCGTCATGAAGGTGCACGCTGGGACAAAAAAGCTCCTCTTTCAGAGGATGAACGTGATTATCGTAAATGGGGCGTGCGTAGGACGCAAAGATATGGGAACCAAGGTGACCCATATTATCAGGGGAAGTCCGAAAAGGAACCCCCAAAAGACGTACCTAACCATCCCCCACCTCGGACGAAACGAACCGAGGCGAAAAAATCAGAAAGGTTCCAGAAACAAGGCCCTACACCTCTGAGCTCGGAAGAGACAGAGAAACTACGCAGGTTGTTAGAAACTTTGAAACACACTGACACGGGAAACCAACCTGGAGCACTATGCAGTGATGTAATCACTATTACATCTGAGGGCGCGAATGACAACATCACAGATGTTGGTGGAACCCACCAAGACATTGTTGTTGCCTCCAACAACCCCTCATCGGAAGAAGGGGGGGTAAACTCACACACAAATGATGACGAGTCATTGCAAGCTGAACACTCAGAAACAGCTACTGCTGTGCTGACGGTTCAGACAAACCAAGATTACACAGACAAGGCTGAACGTGTGAAGAAACGTCAGAAAAAACCTAAGAGGTTTCTGTGTAACTTTTTCAGAAGGGGGGTCGCCAAGAAGGCATACCTATCAGTGACACTCGAAGGAATCCTCACACACATGAAGCACTACTGGACGGTGGGGCAGACATAACTATTTTGTCAGCTAAACTGTTCGAGGAGCTGAGGACAGCCGCTAGCAATGTTAACAGGGTAATACCTCTCACAGAATGTGCTATAGAAATGCAGGGTCTCTCAGAGAAGAAGACAACCCTGACAGCTATAGCAATGGTTCACATGCAGGTTGGCAGAATGACACTATACCACCCGGTACACGTGTCTAATGTTGACTCATTCCCATTTTTGGTTGGCCAGGATTTTATAAATCGCTTCGACGCGATTATAGATTATGGTGATCAAACGATGTGGGCAAAAGTGAGCAAACCACTGCCAATACAAATGCCTCCGGAGTGTAACACAGACTGCCTAATGGCAGGTACCGCGGAAGGCGCAAAGGACTCCTCAGCCGAGGACACGAGCCCGGTGAGTATTCCTCTGAAATCATGTGAAACCAAAGAGACCCACCCGGTGGTCCAAACTCTGACCCAACAAGACAGCCTCCTCTGTGAGCTGAAGCAGTCAGAGTCCACCAAACACTACCTACCACTGGTAGTTAAAGGTGTAGAGATCCAAGGGTCCCACACCAACGATGCTGTTCTGTCTCTGTGGACAGATAAATCAGCAATTAACCGAGCTTTCTATGAAACCTTGGTTCACAAACACGTGGATCTAGAACTATTTAAAAAAGCTTTCCGCTTTCCATTAGTTCCCAATAGTTCACAGGTAATGACCGCTGAAGGAGTCATTAACCTAAAACTAAACTGGAACCAACGAGAACTGGTTCACCCGTTTCTCGTGATCCAAAACTTACCACATGCAACCTACATAGGCTCTGACATTTTGGTAAGGTTGGGTGTCCATGTGGACACCATCAACAAGGTGCTGTGGTCCCTAAAACCAGCCACAAAGGATCCTCCTGTGCTAGACACAGCAAACCTTAAGGCTGGGCAGACCATTCCAGAGGCCTGCCAGGTTGCTAGCAACCAAACCACCACAGTACCACCTCAGGTGATTAACCTAATGGTGTGAATCCACATCATAACTGGACAAGCTATTAGCCATAAACAGGCATATTTTCAACCTTCTCCTGCGTTTTTCAACTTGGGACTGTCCGTGGAAGCCACGAACCAAGTGAGCCTTGACTCCAGGACCACATCTGTTGCTGTGTGTAACACAGGCACGGATGAGGTGCTGATCCCAAAAAACACTATGCTAGGATGGTTGATTTCCACTGATTTTCATGATTTTGAACTAGGCATTCCATTCCTGGGAGGACTCCCAGATAACCTGGTACCGAGTCAAGAAACTGGGCCAGTATGGTTCACAAAACCAACACAGGCCATAGCTCTTTTCTCAACCGATGACGTCGACCAAGGACCTCAAACCTATGGTGTCTTACCCATAGACAGGTCCGACGACTCAGAAAGGGATTCGTTGGAGCTCCCCAAAGAGCAAGAACCCTTATCAGTCTCATCACAGATTGAACAGGTGGTCGCCCAAGCCGACGCTCTGACATCTGATGAAGAAAGGGACAAACTTCGCCAAGTTATTTTAAAATATGAAGTCATTTTCAACTGACCCAGACATCATCCAACTTCAGAAGTTGGATCCTGCAATTAACTCGATGATACTGTATCTGACTGACCCAGACAAATACACTCCATCGAAAGGCGAACTGGATTCCAATCCAGACCTTAAAGTCCTCTTTCAGCTGCGCAAACAGTTAAAACTACTCAAGGACAACCTAACTTTAGCTCATGGAGCGACGTCCTCACCCGTGTTCGCGGTCCCCCATGACCGAAGGGGGGTGACGCCAGTTAGGGTAATGTTACCAGACGCGATAACGTGATCAAATCTGACATTCAGAGTGAGTGGCGCACCGAAACGTCGTTTTCTAGTTGCTTAATCACTACTTTTGTCAATGTTGAAACGTTGTTTTACTGGTTGCTTAGTCACTGTTTTTGTCGATGTTGAGACATCGTTTAATTGGTTTTTGGTATTGTTTCTGAACACCCCAAGCAAGAATGAATTTTGTGTGTAGTTAAGTTAGAGACTAAGAGGCCTTTAACTATGCCAACATGCAGTTAATTTGTTAAAACCTAATCTTTGCGGAGTCAATGTAGATTAATGCTACCTTAAGTACCATAATCTACAGTGGTCTCACAACGCTTAAGCCAAACCTACTCGAACAATTCTATTCGGGGGGATAGCTAATTCTTTTTGATGAGTCTCGCCATAGACTCAAACAACATTTATGGGGAAACCAAACACCCAATCTCAAGTCGTTCGTCCAAAAGGACAACAGACAATTGAACCAATCTATATTTTGCCATGTAAAGCTAACTTAAACCAAGTTAGGAATGGAAAAATAGTTTGGAATGCCCTTCTATAGGTATAAACCCCTATAACTACACTTTTCAGCATGTTCCACCCCTTAACTGGTAGCTGTAGCTGTTCCCAATCATAATAGCTTACACACCAGGTGCATATAGGTTAAGGCCTTATGTAAAATCCCCTTCATAAGCCCACCTTAAACCACATAATTGCATGACACATTGAACCAGAACGGCACAGACTGGACGTCACCCAGCGACGACCTTCGCTGGAGGAGACCTGCAATCCTGACGTTGGTCTCCAATCTTCATCCAGTGGCCGCATCTTCAGTTCAATCCAAGGGAACCCCTCTGTATGCTGATCAATCAACACCTCCATTCGTTGTGGATTTACCGTTGTGGATTATATGACTTTTTCCAATGGATTACAGACTTTGTTTCCAAGGGGTTAAAGCATTGCTACAATGGATTTACCAACAACATTATGGATTACCTAAACCGTTGTGGGATTACCTCCTTTGACTTTTGTTTTCCCTTGCTGGATTATATCAAGCTCAAGGACATTCGAAGGCGTAAGTTCATGTTGGAATTCATCCCCATGGACAGGCGATGATTTCCAAAGGGGGTACTGTAGTGAACTAAGCCTCAGGTCAAGTCCTGACCCTGAGGGCCTTCC
>NC_056515.1:4993256-5058552 GCF_014905685.2 Nematolebias whitei | reverse complement strand
ATATATATTTTTTTTTTTTTTTTTTTTTTTTTTTTTTTTTTTTCTTTGTATTGTCCAAATTTTGGACAATTTCTGCGGGCCAATTAAAAGTCCCAACAGGCTGTATATGGCCCGTGGGTCGGGGTTTGCCCATGCCTGGTCTAAGCCTATAGCAGCATAACTAGGGGATATTTCAGGAAACCCAAGCTGACCCTAACTATAGGATTTACCAAAAAGGAAAGTCTTAAGCCTAGTCTTAAAACTGGATAATGTGTCAGCCTCACGGACCGAGATTGGAAGTTGGTTCCACAAGAGAGGAGCCTGATAACTGAAAAATCTTCCTCCAATTCAGTTTTTAGAAACTCTAGGAACCACAAGTAAACCTGCAGTCTGAGAGTGAAGTGCTCTGTTGGGAAAATATGGAACAATCAGAGTCAGAGTCAGAGTTCTTTTATTTGTCATTCACACCACATGTAGTACATGTTGTGAAATGAAATTGTATACACAGGGTCCCAGTTATATCCATTAATAAAATGTAAAAGAAAAACAGTAATAAGATCTAAGATAAGAACTAAGAAAAAACATTAACTAATAATACGCTAAGCACTAACAGCACAAACAGCAGCACAAACAAGAGTCTCGGTGATCAGATGAGTACGGCTGAACACTGCAACATGAAACAGATCAGCAGCAACATGATGTGATTTTTTTTCACAGTGATTATCCTGGTTAGATATTCATGAGTCTAACAGCCTCAGGGTAGAAGCTGTTCCTCAGTCTAGTTGTTATACACTTAATGCTCCTTAACCTCCTTCCTAAGAGGAGCAGGGCAAAAAGTGTATGTGCTGGGTGAGTGTGGTCCTTCATAATGAAGGTGGCCCACTTCCTGCATCTGGAGGTGTAGATGTCTGTGATGGTGGTGAGGCAGACTCCAACTGACTTCTGTGCAGCCTTCACTACTCTCTGCAAATATTTTCTTTCTGCAGATAAGATAATAAGATCTGTAAAATAAGATGGCGCTAGGTTGTTGAGATCCAACATTTTTCAGTCAGATCATCTGGACAGTTTCTTTTTTTTTTTTTTTGTGTGTTGAAACATTTCGCCTTTGATCCGGAAGGCTTCATCAGTCAAGAAAACACACAACAAAACTGATTCTTCCCCCAACTGCTTACTCCAAAGTGGAACAAACAAGTTCTGCTTGTGATAAGGTGGTCTCTTTGGTACGCCCCCTCCTCCATTGCCGGCCCTCTTCCTTGTTGACAGTCTTGTCAAACTGGTTGAAAACAACAAAGTCCATGCTCAATAATCCAGGTATATAATCCAACATATTTCAGTCAGGTCATCTGGACAGGTCTAGGTTGTTGAGAGCTTTGTAGGTTAGAAGTAGGATTTGAATTCAGTTCTGGATTTGACAGGAAGCCATTGGAGAGAAGCTAAAACTGGGGAGATATGATCTCGCCTACTAACTCCAGTTAAGACTGGCAGCAGCATTTTGGATCAACTGAAGACATCTTAAAGAAGTATTTGGACATCCAGATAATAAACCATTGCAATAGTCCAGTCTAGATGTGACAAATGCATGGACCAGTTTTTCTGCATCATTTTTAGATAAGATGTTTCTAATTTTAGTGATATTACGCAGGTGGAAGAAGGTGGTTCTAGTAATGTTTTTAATGTGGGGGATAAAAGACATGTCCTGATCAAAAATAACACCAAGATTTTTAACATTAGAACTGGAGACCAGATTAATGACATCTAAGGAGGGAGAAAGACTGAAAAAAATCATTCCTAAGGTGCTCGGGTCCAAAAACTATAACCTCAGTCTTGTCTGTGTTCAAAAGCAGAAAATTTAGGGTCATCCATGTTTTTATGTCTAACTGATTGGATTCATTGGGTTTAATGGACAAACATAATTGTGTATCATCAGCATAACAATGAAAATGTATCCCATGCTGTTTAATAATATTACCTAAATAATAATAATAATAATAATGTCATCACAATGTCAGCACTGTATGTTTCCATACAATGGCGAAATTAGTCTCTGCATTTAACCCATCCACCACCCCATAAAGGAAGCATATATAAAGTAGAGTATTGGTTCAAGCACTGAGCCCTGAGGAACTCTACAACTAACTTTGGTGAACGAAGAAGAGTCACTATTCATATTTACAAATTGAATCTATCAGATAAATATGATTTAAACCATTTTAGAGCTGTTCCTTCAATCCCAATTTCAAATTCAAGTCTTTGTAGTAATATATTGTGATAAACTGTATCAAATGAAACACTGCGGTCTAACAGGACCAGTATAGACACAAGTGTAGGAGTTCTGTCCTGCTTTCTTCCTTCCTCCACTCAGGACACTAATTGGCAGCAGCTGCAGCACATCAACAGGAGGAGTATAAGATCGTTTTCATACCAGATAGTCCGATAGACTCGGTTCAGTTCGGGACCAATATTCATGACCTTTTCTTTACATTTGAGCTGGTGCGTTTGCATTCACACTGCACTGTGCAGTCGAGTCAACCTGTTGAACCAACCTATTCCCCCACTCGCCTGTGGGGGCGCTGCACCAAGAACTACTGAAAGAAACGACACAAAAACCTCTGAAGACACATCTTCTTCTTCTGTAAATAAAAACAAAAACGAAGTGGCATCAAGTTTTAGCAGTTTTAGGAGTTATATTTTGTCATTTTTCAAAAATAGACTCAGCATGAGCAGAAGATGAGACAGAAGACCATGGAGAATATTGTTTTTCCACACGAGGAAGCTGACGGCTCCATATAAGGTCAGAGAAATGCGTGTTTGTTTGTCCTGCGGAGCGGGGCCCGGTCTGTTTACATTCACACTGTATTCGAACCGCGCTGGAGTTCTCTTCTACTGGACCGAGACCTAGGTTTTAGCCCGGGCCAGAGTTCACCTTTTTGTTCCGTGACAGAGTTCGATGGTGCATTCACACCTCCCTAAACAAATCGGACATTCTAGGAAAACGAGCTAGAGTTTGATTAAAGCGGACTAAACAGGGCTGGTGTGAATGCACCCTAAGAAGCCACAGAGACCATGCAGCAGGCGCTGGGACATCCACTACCAACGGTAGAGTTGTTCCAGCCAGTCTATCTCTAGGAAACCTATGATTATTAATGCCTCGTGTTTTTGTCTGCATTCTCAGAGTTCACCTGCCGTCCTACCACTCTGCTGTGAAAACCTTTGTGAGATTCTCATCCTCTTGCATTCCTTCAGCTGCTCTGCGCCACCACCACTCGCCTGCCTGTTTTGGATTACTCTGCTCTACGCTCTAGACATTGTTGGATATTGTTGGGTAGCCTATCTCTGCTCCAACCTCGACCATCTCCAGTAAGAAAACCCATCACCAGAATTCTACTAAAATTCCTCCAAGCAATCTACTCACTGCTCCCTCTGCCCCACGGGAATACCAGCACCCTCACATGATGTCACTTTAATATTCCACTTTGTAAATAAACACTAAATTGATACTTTATCCTGGTCTCTGTTTGTCTCAGTCCTTTCATTCTGAGTACACCCGTTAATACAACAGAAATGTCCCAGCCAAACAAAGTACCCCAGAAAGGACCTGAGGTCGAACAGAACCAGCTTTTACTCCAGACTCTAATTCAGAGAGTGGAAAGGAATGAGGCTGCTCTGGAGCACATGGTCACTTCACAACAAACTAATCAGTCTAACTTGCAAGAACTGGGCAGCATGATGTTTTACATTAAACAAGGAATGGAATAATTTCTGTCACTGGTTTCAACTCCTCCACCTGAGGTCAGTCCACCAAGCCCTGCCCCTTCACAGGCTGCGGTGATGGAGCAAAATTTAAAGCCCTCTGAACTTTTTGGAGGAGAACCTGAACTTTGTGGTGGATTTGCATTACAGTGCCAGTTAACCTTTGAGAGAGCTCCTCTCCTTTACTCCACTGATGCAGCCAAAATCTCCTTTTTTAATTTTTTTTTATAAATCAGTTGAAAGGAGATGCATTACGTTGGGCTCATGCTCATGTATCCAGTCACCCCCTCAGTTCACTAACATTCTCTCTCTTTTTAGAAGAATTCACTCATGTGTTTGATCAACCTCTGCAAAAGACTGAAGCAGTGAAGCGATTACTCACCCTCAGACAAGAAGGACGCTCAGTGATGGCTCATGCTTTGGAGTTTCGAATCACCACCGCTCAGACTGGATGGGGGGAACCCGCACTGAAAGGTATATTTTTACATTCATTGTCCAACCACATTTGAGACCAGCTGGCGGCTCAAGAGGAACCAGAGACTCTTGATGAATTAATCCATCTTGCTGCCTGTATCGACAGTCAGCTGCTAGAGAGAAGGTGGGAGAAAGACTACGACTCCCAGCGCTCCCCCACTTCCGGGTTCCACTCAAGTAAAAAACTACACGTCCCAGAGTTCCTCTGCTTCCAGGTTCCCATCGACACACAGACAACCACCTGCACTCGCTCTCGGATATAAACCTGCAAGTAAACCAGAACCGATGCAATTGGGCTGGGCTCGTCTCTCTCCAAGAGAGAGAAGGCGAATAATTTATGACGGGGCTTGTATATATTGTGATGAAAGAGGACACTTTATCGCCTGTTGCCCGCTTCTGGGAAACAAACCCTCCCACCAATAAAGCAGGAGATATTGGTGGGAAATTACGCCTCATCTTCTGCATTTCGTTTAGAACTTAGCACAACTATTATTGTTGGTCAGAAGAGAAGATCTGTTACTGCTCTTATTGATTCTGGGGACAAGCAGAATCTTATTAGTCAGGATCTAGTTGACCATCTATCAATTCCTACCCAGCGTCTTTCTACCCCTCTGACGATGTCTGGACTCACAGGTCAAAAGTTTGCCTCTGTTCAAAATAAGACTCTGCCCACTCATCTAATCATCTCTGGAAATCATCACGAACACAGTGAGGTTTTTTTTTATCTTTGATTCACCCATTACACAGCCTATTTTGGGGTTTCCTTGGCTCAGCGAACACAATCCCATAGTAAGTTGAATAGAGGAGAGAATTGAATAATGGAGCCCTCACTGATTACAAAATTGTCGCAGAACTGCTATTCCTTCTGTCTACAAACACATTGAAACCTTTGATATAGATCTGTCAAAGATTCTCACCGTTTACCATGGTTTAGCTCTGGTATTTAGTAAACAAAGGGCCTTATCCTTACCTCCACACAGACCTTATGACTGTGCTATTGATCTACTCCCAGGGGCCTCTCTCCCCTCTAGTTGCATTTATAATTTGTCTGGACCTGTACGTGAATCCATGAAGGAATATATCTCTGAGTCTTTAAACTCAGGGATTATTCGCCCTTCTACCTCTCCAGTGGGGGCCGGGTTTTTCTTTGTAGCTAAAAAAGATATGTCACTATGGCCCTGCATTGATTAAAGAGGGTTAAATCAAATCACCATTAAAAATAAATACCCGTTGCCTTTGACTCCATCCACGAACAACTGCATCGAGCCAAGATCTTCTCTAAACTTGACCTCTGCAATGCCTATCACCTTGTTCGTATCAAAAAGGGGGACGAGTGGGAAAACTGCGTTTAAAACACTCTTGGGTCATTTTGAATATTTAGTCATGCCCTTTGGCCTGACTAATGCACCTGCCGTTTTTCAAACACTTGTAAATGATGTTTTAAGAGACTTTTTGAATGCATTTGTTTTTGTGTACTTGGACGATATAATGATTTATTCGCAAGATGAAGAGGAACATGCCCATCATGTCAAATCTGTTCTCCAGAGACTATACGAAAATCAGCTGTTCGTTAAAGCAGAGAAATGTGAATTTCATGTCAAGTCTGTGTCTTTTTTTGGATTCATTTTTGAAGGAGGACAGTATCGTACTGACCGAGAGAAAACCAAGGCAGTGGTGGAGTGGCTAACCCCGGAAACTCGCAGATGGTTACAACGATTTCTGGGCTTTGCCAATTTTTACAGAAGGTTTATAAAGAACTACAGCAAGATTGCTGCCCCCTCACTCAGCTGACCTCCACCCTTCGGACTTTTAAATGGACCCAGAATGCGGAAACTGCATTTGGTGAGCTAAAGAGATTTTTTTCCTCTACCCCATTCTATGCCACCCTGACCCCACCAAACAGTTTATTTTGGAAGTGGATGCCTCTGATACAGTCCTTTAATTCTGGGTACACCCGTTAATACAACAAGTCCATTGTCTGAGGCCATGAGAATATCATTAGTGACTTTCACCAGTGCAGATTCAGTGCTGTTGTGAGCTCTAAACCCTGACTGAAACTCTTCAAATATATTAATTCTGTATAGAAATTCACGCAACTTACCTGCAACTATTTTCTCTAGAATTTTTGAGAAGAAAGTTAAGTTAGATATAGGTCTATAGTTGGCCAGAATTTCTGAATCAAGGTCAGACTTCTTAAGTAAAGTTTTAATTACAGCAACCTTAAAGCGCTGTGGTACATAACCATTCATTAAAGACAAATTAAGTAGATCCAAAATGTGGACATTAATTAGGGGAAATGCCTCTTTAAACAGTCTGGTTAGGATGGGATCTAGCAGACATGTGGATGGTTTGGATGAGGTTATTAATTTTGACAATTCAGAGAGCTCAATAGGACAAAAACTGTCCAAACATAAATCAGGCTCTAGTGAAATTTTTAAAGTTGCCTCATTTGACAGGGGACTAGAAATGGTAGAAGGAAGGATGATTTGAATTTTCTCTCTAATTGAAATTTTATTTATAAAGAATCTCATGAAGTCATCATGACTTATAGTTGTAGGGATACATGGTTCAACAGAAATAGGACTTTTAATTAGTCTAGCAATAATACTAAACAGAAACCTAGGGTTATGTTTATTCTCTATTAAAGATGAGTAATATAAAGTTCTAGCTTTACGGAGAGCTTTTTTATATGTTAGCAGACTATCTTTCCAAGTTAAAATTCTTCATTATTAGTAATTTCTCTCCTGGTTTCTAGATGCCTGCTTCAAAGTACGTAGATCAGAATTGAACCAAGGAGCCACTTTCCTCTGATTACTTTCTTTTTCAGTGGAGCAATTTTATTAAGTGAAGATTGCATTGTAGTTGTAAGATCAACTAGATGATCAAAGTCACTGTTCTCTGATGCATTACTCTGCAAGACAGAGGAAAACATTGATGGAAGAGATTGTTTAAATTTGGTTACATCATTTTTTGATCAGCACCTGCTGAGATTAAATTTACTCTGTGTAAATGACTGTGTAGTCATTTAATGTAAACTCAAAGGTTATTAAAAAAATGGTCAGACAGAACAGGATTTTTAGGAAGTATTACCAAGTCCTTAGTCACTACGCCATAAGTCCAAACCAGGTCAAGAGTATGATGATAAGAATGAGTAGATGTGCGGACGTTTTGGGTAAAACCAGATGACTATTAAATTATTAAAAGCTATGTTTATGCTATCACTTTCAACATCAACATGAATATTGAAATCACCCATTATTATCCTTTAGAGATGTCTTATTTTAGTTGTTTGGACTCAGTTTTCTGTTCTAGTGGCATGTGTTCCATCCGTTGTTACCGATTTGAACTATGATATGTATAAATGTTGACAGAGCTTTTTACTGACAGTTATGGTAAGTTGAAACTGAACTCATCACCTGCTCCAGAGCACCATGCGATGGCTTCAGCCTCTGTTACTATTGCAGTGTTCCCAGGCTTAATCATTTTATCGTCTGTTAGGTGAACTGAAACGTTCAGCAGCCTGAGCACTTACATCATACGGTCCACAGCTGTTTTTTCATTCAAAATTTATTTAGACAGATTAATCCCATTGAGCCTCAAGGACTCATTTTCAAGAGATACCTGAAAACAGTAGGGAACAAGTACTGATAAGGTTTCAACAGAAAATTACTTCAAAAATGCCCAGTCAGCCCCTTTAATTTTTACTGTAACATTAAATGGAAAAATGTTTGGGCTTACATAAACAGTTTATTTTTCGAATTTCAAATGTAATGCTCCCTAAAGTTAAAAAAGACTTCAGAGAAGGAGACACTGATGTAATCCTGCTTTACTTCTCCATAAACCTCCAAGTGGATGATAAAAACAGTGGTATGTCACAGTATTTTACTTTGTTCTTCAAAGACCTGTGGGGTATTTATGTGAAGTTTCGTGAGGAGTCTGTGTGTTGATATTTTCTGGGTTGTTAATATAAAAGTTTGATATGTTTATGCAATTTACAGTTTACTTTAAAATGATAATTAAAGTGTTTGCCTACAGTTTAGTCTGAGTCTCAGAAAGGATCAGTACTTTGTTGAAATAAAAACATTGATACCAGTTTATTTTGTTCATCAATTTTATCATCACTCTTATTAGTCATTTACTTTATATCACACTCTGTTAAATCTTATCTAAAACTGTAGCAGCTAAACCCCTTCAACATCAGTGTGTGAAACCTTCTAACTTCCGTTTCTCAAACCCAGCTCCAGAACCAGTCACTGACCACAAACGTACTGTCTGTTTTTACTCTGATAAGATTGCAAATGAGCGTCTGTTGTGTCAAAACATGTTACGTGTGAAGGTGTATAAATGAAGCCGTACTGCTCATGTTTTTTGCAGAACACACAGAACTCCTAGGCTGCGTGCTTGTTCATGTGTTTTCTCCTTCTGCAGAAGATAAATAAACCTTGCTACGTGTTTTTTAACAAAGTTCTCAGTCTGCTAAATTTTACTGAACAACAAAGTTTGATAAAACTCCACAATTTGGCGTCAAGAACCGGGTTCTTCGCTGGTCCGTCCGCTCGGTGGACCCAGGACGGTGGCTGATCACCAGGAATCACAGGATTCTTCCTCTAAACCTCTCGTAGGATATTAAGAGTGAGAGGACGTTCTGGTCTTCCATCGGGAGGATTCGACCTCGACAGGATCCGGAGCAGACTGAGACAACAAAACAACTACTTAAGGTAAACTGAAAAACTTTTTAATATATAACAAAGTAGGTTTTAAAAATAAAACCAAGGTAGATTTGTGTACACGAATCAAGGTAGGTTCTGATAAGGGACTGAGAAGTAAAAATAGAACAAAAGTAGGTTTTAAAAATAAAACTGAGGTAGATTTTGTATTTAATGGAGGTAGGTCTCTCTAAAAGGACTGAGAAATAAAATAGTGACAAAGTAGGTTTTAATAATTTAAAACTGAGGTAGATTTGTGAAACCAAATCGAGGTAAGTCTCAATAGAAAGAGACTGAGCGATAAAACGTAAGAAAATGGGTTCAGGAAATAGTAAAACACAGGATTACATTCCTTGTGGTCCAGAAGCTGACCGGATGCACAGACTGCATGGTGATTCAAGTCTCAGTTCTGTCTCACAGTGGCATTCCAAATTTAATTTTCAAAAAAATTGTTCTTTTGACCCCAAAGAAATTCAAAAATTAGAAGAACAGTTGTTAAGACAGAAACAAAAAATGTGTAATATGAAGAAAATACCACAGGATATTTTTGTAGCGATGCCCAATCATGAACAGACATTTAAGTTATGGAAAAATCAGTCAAAATCATTAACACAAAAAACAGCGTCCAGGACCTATCAAATGACTCAAATTTTTTTTTTGAAAAAGCAACCAAACTGGCTCCAAACAACAAGACAATGACAAATTCACAAAATTCTCCAGAAGCTATGTCAGGAAAAGAAACTAGATCGTTAAAGGACAAATTAAACGTGTCTCTCTCCTCTCTCTCCTTTTCTTCACATAAACCAGAGTCCTGTGGACCTCTGTCTCCCGTGGCACCGCTGTACCCCTCTCTGGCTGGTTTCACTGACCCACTATCGTACGCCCCACCTGTAATGGCAAAGAAAAAGAAGAAAAAATCACAAGAACTACCCATTAAAGGTCAAGCTCAGCTGCTCCCACCACCAAAACCCACTTGGGCCCTCGACTCAGATGATGATTTTCAAGGATGTGCACCAGCATCTGATTCAGAGGAAGAAGATAATGAAATCCCACCAGTGTCCTCGCTGAAGACCCCAGCTGATACTAAAGGTCCTGTCGCTGGAACCAGTACTAAAGTCGTCACAAGACAAATGGGAAAAATTAAGGCCCTTGAAGAAAAGGCTGAAGCTATAAAAAGGAAATTGACGACATTAAACAGCAAGGCCTAAAGAAAAACAAAACGCAGATCATCATTATGATTGGGGGAGTGGTGGCGCAGAGGTTAGAGAGGTGGGCTTGTGATCCGAAGATCGCCGGTTCACGCCCCGGCCCCGACAACATCAAAATTGTGGGTGGGGTAGATGAAACACCCACACGCCCCCACCCTCATTCGCCCCACTCTGGGCCCATGAGCAAGGTCCTTAACCCCCACCATGTGCTCCCTAAACAGGTCTCTCTTGAAAATGAGTTCTCGTGGCTCAATGAGACTAACCTGGATAAATAAAGGCTAAATGAAAAAAAAAAAAAAAAAAAATTATCTGACCTTCCCCAAGCTGCAGATGGAGTGGACGCCCCTGCAGACCTGCTCACCAACCCGATGCTGGAGGACTGACTGGCCCTCAACTGGTGTACTGTACGTGGCCAAAGGCGACCCTGATTTAGATGGCGAGCCAGCACTTGCATGACCTGGCACAAGGAGGAGCTGCTGTAGCTGCTGACGTGATGGACATTGAATTGTCAACGTCCAGGCAGATCACAAGGACAACCAACAGTTCTTCACACATGTGGAAAGGCTCACAGAACACATCACTGCAGCGTATCCTCAGACCCCAAGCTTCACTACCATCACAGACACTGTTTCAAAGACCAGATGAAGCCCCACAAGACTATGATAATAGACTGCTGCCCATCTTCAGAAGCCCCTCTGGTGTTCCCATTGATAATTATGACTGGCGAGAAGCCCCTCAAGCAACGTCTTTTGTGATTATTTTCTGCCAATCTCTGATGACTGGACTTCTCCCACCAATCCGCAAAGCTGTTCAATCCACCTACATTGGGTGGAAAACTGGTGTCCGGCTGAATGAGCTTCTCAGACACACCAGACACACCTGGAATCAGCACACAGCTGACCAAACCTCCACCCAGAAGAAAAAACAGAGACAAACTGAAGAGGCTCAGCTCACACAGCTACAAGCAGCGACACAGATAACACTTAATACAGCTGCCGCTAAATTACCTCACCCACCAACACCCCAGCAGCAACCTGTCCAGCCTTATCAACAGCAGACTGACCCAGCTGAACCTCGTCCTTGTTTCCTGTGTGGAGGACTTGACCATTGGATCAGAGATTGCCCACACAAAAGGAATCAGTGGCGTGGCAGAGGTTGCTCGCCATACCAGCCCATACCACAGGGCCCGAGGCCTCAGCAGCACGGCCCAGGCCTACAGCAGCCACAAAATGGACAGACTTTTTACCCAAGCCCACACCGACGCGGTGGACGTGGCTTTGGGCATCCAGGGGGCAGAGGCCGGATAGGAGGTTACTCCACCTGACTAGTGCTGGGAGACCAGGACCCAGGACTCCAAACTGCAGGTATCAGCACACACACACCTGTTTTTCTGTCAGACACAGGCGAGATTATTCCTACATATTACAAATACATCCAGTCAGCATATCTGAAGTTACCCATACTCACAGTGTTGGTTGAAAACGTCCCTGTTAAATTTCTTGTAGACTCAGGAGCAACACAATCTTTAATCATGAAAAAATGTTTTCCTGACGCTCCACTCTCAGGCAAAATTGTACACTCTACAGGAGCATCAGGTCAAGCTGTTTCTGAAGTTGTTACAGCTCCCCTGAAAACTATAGATCCATTTGACCATTCATCAATTTTTGCTGTCAGGCTCCTGCCCAGTAAATTTACTGGCTAGAGACTTGATTCTAAAATTTAGATTGACACTCAGCTGTGGATCTGAAGGTCTACTCGTGTCTTCCTTCCGGTGAGCGAACGCTAGCGCATCTTAGTTGCCGCTGCTCGTCGTGCTTTTTTGCTTTTTCTGTTTTATTCAGTCCTTCCTGCCTTTTCCCTACACCAAGTCTCTGATCCGTCTCAATATCAACCATGCGGTTCATTAGGATTTACCTGCTGCCTGCTCTGCTTTGGACTCTCCAGCTGCTCATCCACCCCCACCCGGCGTCTGGTCTTCTCCATTACTCAGCGGTCGAGGTCCTTTGCCTTCATTTCCTACCAGCCGTGCCACCTGTGCTCCCTCATCAGGACATTGCCTTCCATCCTCGCCGGAGATACATTCACCGTGGCTCCCGCTGTAGACTCCACGCTGACAAGTCTAACCCCATGAACTCCATTTGGTCTGACTCTCACCATTCTACACGCCGCAATACTCGGGCCGCCAACAGTAGTAGCATGTTAGCTAGCCTAGCTCGGTCGGCTAATGCTCTGGTCGCTACAAACTCATCCTCCGTAAAGTTTGGCTTTCTGAACGTTCGCTCACTCACTGGAAAAGGTCAGCTTATTCAAGACCTAATATCCGACCGTAAGCTGGATTTTATTTGTCTAACAGAAACGTGGCAACAACAAAATGACTTTTTCCACCTGAATGAATCTACCCCACCGGGGTTTGTTTACATCGCCAAATCCTGCGAGTCCGGCCGCGGAGGAGGTCTCGCGATAATTCACCGCGAGAACTAGAAGGTCACGCCGGTTCACACACCTCCCTCTCCCTCTTTTGAGCACACTGTGTGTCTACTCTCCGGCCCTACCCCCACCATTGTTGCCACTTTCTACCGTCCGCCCAAAATCAACAACTCTTTTATAAATGACTTTGCTGCTCTAATCTCCCATCTCTCAGCTCTTTCACCCACCATTATTCTACTTGGAGACTTCAACATTCATATGGATGAAGACAACAACCCCCTCACCAGAGACTTCACATCCTGCCTCGACAGCTGTGGCTTCCAGCAGCTCATTAACTTTCCAACCCACATAAAGGGCCACACTTTGGACTTATTATGCTGCTCTGGACTCTCTCCTCTTAACTGTTCTTCTGATGAACTTCCATTTACTGATCACCTCATGATTTCATTCAGTGTCAATCTTAAATTGTCTTCAGAGAAACCTCAATGCACTCTTTCCTTCCGTAATATTAAGAATATCAACCATGACATTCTTTTGTCTCAAATTAATAATACCATCTTCACCTTCAATTCTTTTAACCCAGATGACCTTGTCACATTCTACAATAACAGCCTCACCAACATTCTTAACTCTGTCGCTCCTCTGAAAACCCGGTCTGTCTTCTTCTCCAACTCTGCACCCTGGTTCACTCCAGAACTCCGTTCTCTGAAATCCAAAGGTCAGAGGTTGGAGCGACTCTATAAGAAATCCAGTCTCTCAATTCACAAGGAACTCTATGCGAACCACGTCATCCAGTATAAGGACAATATTTCTCAAGCCAAATCCAGGTACTTCTCTGACATCATCAGTTCTAATGTTGGCAATTCAAAGACTTTGTTTTCTCTCCTTAACCGTTCATTCTCATCTCCTAACTCATTACCCTCTCACATGGTTTCCAAAGAATTTTGCAACTCTCTGATGTCTTATTTCAATGAAAAGATTCTTTCAATTCATAAACACCTTGGGCCAAATACCGCCCCCAGCATCTATGTTGAACTCCCCACTCATTCCCTCCCCTTCTCTGTCTTCTCCCTCCCCTCTGCTGATGACATTGCTGACATTATCAGCAAGTCTAAGTCCTCATCCTGTCAGCTCGATCCATTTCCCACAGTTCTTGTTAAATCCTGTCTCCCGTCTCTGCTCCCCAACATCACTAACATCATCCACTCCTCCCTAACCTCTGGCATTGTTCCCACAGCTTTCAAATCTGCGGCCATCACCCCATCATCAAAAAACCAGGTCTTGACTTTTCCAACTTCAGTAATCTTCGTCCAATCTCTAATCTGCCCTTTATTTCCAAAGTTCTTGAAAAAGCCGTTGCTAGTCAACTTCACTCTCACCTATCCAACAATAACATTTATGAAGAGTTTCAATCTGGTTTTCGCCCCCACCATAGCACCGAAACAGCTCTAACAAAAATAAATAACGACCTTCTTCTTGCTGCTGACTCTGCTCTTCTGTCTATCCTCATTTTACTGGATCTAAGTTCTGCCTTTGACACAATCTGTCATTCTATCCTCCTCAACAGACTAACCTCCATTGGCATCTCAGGTACTCCGTTAGACTGGTTCAAATCATATCTCTCTGACCACACTCAATTCATTCAGCTCAAATCCTTTTGTTCCCAGTCTTCCCCCATCTCCAAGGGTGTCCCCCAAGGCTCTGTCCTCGGACCCCTCCTCTTTATCATTTACCTCCTTCCTCTAGGTCACATCTTCCGTAAATTTGGTGTCCATTTTCACTGTTATGCTGATGACACACAGCTCTACTTGTCAACAAAACCAAACTCCGCCCACCCACCCTCCATCCTCACCGACTGTCTCAATGAGCTAAATCACTGGTTTTCTAACAATTTCCTACAACTAAACAGTGACAAAACAGAAATCATTCTTGTCGGTACCAAAAACTCTCTTTCAAAATCAGAACATCTTCTCATCCCCCTTAACAACTCCCTGCTATCCCCCTCGCCTCAGGTCAATAGTCTTGGTGTCATCCTCGACACCACTCTCTCCTTCACTTCACACATCAACAATGTCACTCAGTCTGCCTATTTCTATCTCAGAAATATTAACCGTCTCTGCCCTTCTCTCACACCCCGCTCCACAGCTATCCTTGTGCACAGTCTTGTGACTTCTCGGATTGACTACTGCAACTCCCTTCTTTATGGCCTCCCCAACAAATCTCTCCAGAAGCTACAATTGGTCCAGAACTCAGCTGCCTGTGTCATCACTCAAACCTCCTCCTATAATCACATCACTCCAGTCCTGCAGCAGCTCTACTGGCTCCCGGTTAAATCACGCATAGTCTTCAAAATTCTTCTTCTCACTTTCAAAGCTATCCACAACCTTTCCCCTCCGTACCTATCTGACCTCCTACACATCTCCATCCCCTCTCGCTCTCTCAGATCCTCCTCTTCACTACACCTCCATGTACCCTCTGCCTGCCTCTCCACCATGGGGAGCAGGGCCTTCACCTGCTCTGCCCCTCATCTCTGGAACTCTCTATCCCCTGACTTAAGAAACACCACCTCTCTTTCTATATTCAAGACTGCTCTGAAAACACATCTCTTTAGACTCGCTTATCCTTAACTTTGCTGTATGTATTTTATATTCTTTACGCATTTTATATTCTTTATGTATTTTATATTCTTTATGTAATTTATTCCTGTTGATCTTTGTTCTTACTGTAAAGTGTCCTTGGGAGTCATGAAAGGCACTTTTTAAATAAAATGATTATTATTATTATTATTAAAACTGGAAGAGAATCCAAACACTCTTGTTTCTCTCACTCCTGATTTGTTGTATATTTTTGAATGGTTGTTAACCAACCAAGATCAACAAAATTCTCTGCTCACCATGGCCAGAGACAGACTCCCACCCACAACTTGTTTCATGTCTGAACAACGCCTCCACGGCACTGCTCATGTAACTTCAGAGCCTGCTGATCATTTAGGAGACTCATTTCTGATGACACCCGACACAACTCACCACTTCGTCCCTCTGCTGGACACATGACTATTGTTTTGTTTTGCTGACCCTCAATGACAAGGTGACACCCCAAACACCCTATTTCACACAGTGACTGACTCTTTTCCCCACATTTCACTGGCAAAACCACATGATTCACAGTGGGGTTCTCTGGGCCCCTTGGCACTCAGAGCACACACTGCCTCAGACTGGGAACCATGTGACAGCTGTTTTTTCTCACCCTCTCTCAACATGTACAGACAAGATTTTTGTCACATGTTGACAGCTCGACCTACAAAGGAAGTGATTGACAATAATGCATGACTAACAATGTCCATGTTGTCTCTGGACAGTCCTGAATTGGCAGCCGTCCCTCCACATCTGTGGGGTCAAACTAAGTATGATGTAGGACTAATTAAAGGCCAGGAGCCCATTGAAATCACACCAAAATCCTCTTACAGGCCTAAAATACCTTAATACCCACTCAAACCTGATGTAGAAAAGGGAATTACTCCTGTTTTTCACTCTTTGCTGGAAGCTGGAGTAATTGTCCCCTGCCCATCATCACCTGTCAGAACAACTATTTTTCCTGTGAAGAAAATCAGACCCAAGCCTCCAGATGAATGGCGTTTTGTTCAAGATTTAAGAGCTGTGAACTCTGTGGTACAGGCTCGTGCCCCCATTGTTCCAAATCCTTATGTAATTTTGTCACAAATCCCATCTGGCTCCACCCATTTCTCTGTCATTGACCTGGCCAATGCATTTTTTAGTGTGTCCATCCATCCAGACAGCCAATTTTGGTTTGCAATTTCAATTTCAAGGAAAGTCTTACATTTTTACCCGCTTATGTCAAGGTTACTGTGAGTCACCCACTATTTTTCATCAAGCACTGAATGACAGTCTTGCTGGTTTTACACTTCATTCTGATTGTGCTTTATTACAATACGTGGATGACCTTCTGTTGGCAACACCCTCAGAACATTATTGTAGAGAAAATACTGTCCGTCTGCTCCAACACTTGGCTGAGCAGGGACACAAAGCATCATTGTCTAAGCTACAGTTTGTGCAAACTATTGTGGCATTTCTGGGCCATAGAATCTCAGCAGCAGGTAGGGAAATTGCAGACACTCGCCTTAAAGCAATAGTGAAACTGCCACTTCCTGAGACTAAGAAGCAGTTTGTAAGGATGGTACCATTTGGTGGCTCGGTTTGTGTCTGTGTTTCCCTAGTGTTTTCTCTTTAGTTTAATTGGTGCCACCCTTGTCTTGTCACAGCTGTTTGTAATCACGTCTCGTCTTGTCCCTGTATATAAGCCGTCTGTTCAGTCTTGTTCCTTGTCACGTCGTATTCGTTGGGTATCCTGTGTTCTCCTGCATCTCCTGAGTCTTCCCTGAGCTTCCTGAGTCCCTTCTGAGTTTCCCTCCTGGGCCTTCTATTGCTGTAAGTTTTGCTGCCACGTCAGCTTATTATTTTGTTCTTTATTCATCATTAAAATATTTATTTTTGTAATCTGCCGAGTTGAGTCCTGTCTGCACAACTGGGTTCGTCCCTGACTACAAATCCTGACATTACTGTAAGGATGGTACCATTTGGTGGCTCGGTTTGTGTCTGTGTTTCCCTAGTGTTTTCTCTTTAGTTTAATTGGTGCCACCCTTGTCTCGTCACAGCTGTTTGTAATCACGTCTCGTCTTGTCCCTGTATATAAGCCGTCTGTTCAGTCTTGTTCCTTGTCGCGTCATATTCGTTGGGTATCCAGTGTTCTCCTACGTCTCCTGAGTCTTCCCTGAGCTTCCTGAGTCCTTTCTGAGTTTCCCCTTGAGCCTTCTGTTTCATGTAAGTTTTGCTGCCACATCAGCTGGTTATTTTTGTTCTTTATTCATCATTAAAATATTTATTTTTGTAATCTGCCGAGTTGAGTCCTGTCTACACAACTGGGTTCGTCCCTGACCACAAATCCTGACACAGTTGATGTCCTTTGTAGGACTTTGTGGTTATTGCAGACATTTTATTCCAAACTATGCTGAAATGGAGACTCCTCTACGTGTCATCTGTCATGAAAAAGGCCTGCTGATGAGCTCTAAATTGACATGGTCTAACGAGACACTGCAGGCCTTTGAAACTCTGAAAAAACAACTGCAGCAAGCCCCCACTCTTGGCATTTCCAGATTCCACAAGACCTTTTATTCAGGCTGTAGATGAGCGAAGTGGCTGTATGACTTCTGTTTTGCTCCAAAAACATGGTGACAGATTGAAACCAGTCGCCTATTTTTCTGCTAAATTGGACTCAGTAGCAGCAGGATTACCTTTTTGTTTGTGCGCTGTGGCAGCTGCTGATAAGGCGGTCCTAGCTAGTCGTGATATTGTGAGATATTCTGATCTGACCTTCCTCGTTCCCCACGTTGTCACACAAATTTTAAATGAACAGAAAACTGCACATCTCTCAACAGCACGTTGGTTAAAGTACCACACAACTCTGTTGGACATGCCCAACATAACCATACAACGTTGTAATGTTCTAAACCCAGCCACACTCTTGCCAACAACTGAAGATGGCACCTCACATGACTGTATGGCTGAGTTGGAAATTGTTTGCACCCCCAGGCCTGATTTGTAACAACACCCTCTGGACAGTCCAAATTGGGATCTGCTTGTCGATGGCTCCGCATCACGTGACCCAGTTACAGGCCAGATAACAAGTGGTTATGCTGTTGTAACACAAACACACACACACACAGTTGAAGTTGCTCCCGTGCCATCATGTTCTGTACAGGCCTATGAACTGATTGCTCTCACACGTGCTTGTGTTTTGTCTGAAGGGAAAAAAGTAAATATTTACACTTATATATTATATTTATATATTTACTTATTACTTATTACTTACTTATTACTTATTAATGATTTTGACTGATTTTTCCATAACTTAAATGTCTGTTCATGATTGGGCATCGCTACAAAAATATCCTGTGGTATTTTCTTCATATTACACAATTTTTGTTTCTGTCTTAACAACTGCTCTTCTAATTTTTGAATTTCTTTGGGGTCAAAAGAACAATTTTTTTGAAAATTAAAATTGGAATGCCACTGTGAGACAGAACTGAGACTTGAATCACCATGCAGTCTGCGCATCCGGTCAGCTTCTGGACCACAAGGAATGTAATCCTGTGTTTTACTATTTCCTGAACCCATTTTCTTACGTTTTATCGCTCAGTCTCTTTCTATTGAGACTTACCTCGATTTGGTTTCACAAATCTACCTCAGTTTTAAATGATTAAAACCTACTTTGTCACTATTTTATTTCTACCTGTGCGGGGAGACCCCAATGGATTTCCAGGCAGAAACAGCGGCCCAACATTGTGAAAAGCAAAAACATTGAAAAACAAACTGACAAAAATCTGTGACGAGACAAAACTCAACTGGGTTACATGTTTACCCATTGCATTGATGTACATGCGCATGCACAGAAGGGCTAAACATAACCTTAGCCCTTTTGAAATTTATTTGCAGCTCCACCCAACCTGGGAGTAGGACCTGTGACCAGCCCAACTAATGACCTGAAACACTGTGATCATAACATGCTTGCCTACTGCATTGAATTGACTAACCATTTAAAATCCCTCAGGTCTCAGGTCCAAGGAGGGCTTCCCAGCCCAGCTCAAGAACAACTGCATGACATAACCCCTGGAGACTTTGTTATGATTAAATCTTTCAGGAGGAAAAGGTGGAACTCCCCCAGGTGGACAGGTCCATTCCAGGTGCTGTTGACGACCCACACAGCTGTTAAGGTGGCTGAGCAAGCTACCTGGATCCACGCATCCCACTACAAGCTGTTCAGAGGAACCAATCCACCATCAGAGGGAGGACCAAAGGGAGGACCAGTAAAACCAATTGCCTAAAGTCACTAAGTGGACAACTGAGGCAGCGTTCACTAGATCCAGTCCGAATAATAGACTTCTTACTGTTACTCTCTCAGAAGAAGACGGCGTTCCACCGATTTTGACCAAAAAGACTCAAAAACCTACATAGATGCAATTGGTGTTCCTAGAGGCGTTCCTGATGAGTACAAATTAGCTAATCCTATAGCAGCAGGTTTTGAATCTTTGATTCCCTATGTAACAGTAAACAAAAATGTAGCCAGAATAAATTTTGTCCATTACAATGTTTTGCATCTGACCAACCTAACTTGTGATGCTGTAGAAGGCATAGCTGACCAACTTCGCCCCACATCTAAAATAGCTGTACAAAATAGAATTGCCCTGGACATGCTTTTAGCTGAACAAGGAGGCATTTGTCACATGATTGGTGATGAATGCTGTACCTTCATACCCAACAACACTGTCCCTGATGGACTAAAATATCTCTCTGTAGAAATGTAAGATGTATCAGGCATAAATGACCCAATATCAAACTGGTTTACTAAAATGATTGGACAATGGAAAGGTGTAATCATGTCCCTAGTAATTTCCATAGGCGTCTGTTTGGCCATTTTAGTTTCTGATGTTTATGAAAGCCATATGTTAAACCATACTGTGTATGCCACATGTACCATGATGTTCCTTTTATCAGTGTCTGATCTTGTTTGTAAATACTTGTTTTATTGTAGTTGTTCCTGAAGGAACAAAAGGGAGGAATTGTTGATATTTTCAGGGTTGTTAATATAAAAGTTTGATATGTTTACGCAATTTACAGTTTACTTTAAAATGATAATTAAAGTGTTTGCCTGCAGTTTAGCTCTGAGTCTCAGAAAGGATCAGTACTTTGTGGAAATGAAAACATTGATACCAGTTTATTTTGTTCATCAATTTTATCATCACTCTTATTAGTCATTTACTTTATATCACACTCTGTTAAAGCTTATCTAAAACTGTAGCAGCTAAACCCCTTCAAAATCAGTGTGTGAAACCTTCTAACTTCCGTTTCTCAAACCCAGCTCCAGAACCAGTCACTGACCACAAACATACTGTCTGTTTTTACTCTGATAAGATTGCAAATGAGCGTCTGTTGTGTCAAAACATGTTACGTGTGAAGGTGTATAAATGAAGCTGTACTGCTCATGTTTTTTGCAGAACACACAGAACTCCTAGGCTGCGTGCTTGTTCATGTGTTTTCTCCTTCTGCAGAAGAGAAATAAACCTTGCTACGTGTTTTTTAACAAAGTTCTCAGTCTGCTAAATTTGATTGAACAACCA
This sequence comes from Nematolebias whitei, assembly GCF_014905685.2. Lineage (NCBI taxonomy): Eukaryota > Metazoa > Chordata > Actinopteri > Cyprinodontiformes > Rivulidae > Nematolebias > Nematolebias whitei. The sequence continues at coordinate 5,037,817 of NC_056515.1, read as the reverse complement.
AGTTTGATAAAACTCCACATGTGGCTTAAATGAAGTCGATGCTGAGGCAGATGGAAGAGGATGTGTGCTGAGGTTAACAGAGAAGAGAGATTTTTCTGCGTGAGGCCATGCATGACAGTTGTAGCCCCCCAGACCTGGAGGGACAGGTAGTTTTCAGCAGGAATAAATTGGCTGTCAAACATGCCACCAATGACCCTTCACACAAGAAACCTTCTCATATTTATCCTGTAATATGAACTGAGGCAGAAAAGAAGGTGGTGGTGTGTGTGTGTGTGTGGCGGGGGAAGCAATTACTGCTTCTTTTACCATTTGTCATCAGAGATATGAATGTAAGTACAAAACACTGAAACTCTTGCTGTAAGGATTTAATTTTAAACTCATTTTCAGCTTAAGATCTTATTACTTGAACTGTAAAAGTAAAAAACTAAAATGTTAGAAGATAATTTATTATAACACTCTTTATTCTTCATCAGTTTTTAATCAAAGTTATGATGGCATTATGACTTCTCTGAGCTTAACCACCCCATCCAAGCTTTTCTAGTGTTTTCCATTACATTTTTTTTAAAACTCATTTCAGCTTAATATTCAACCAAACTAAGCAATGCTGAGCACAGACATAAATGGCTCTTTCAGATAATTGAACTGAACATGACTCCACAGCTCTCATGTGCATGGTAAAGAAAAGCATCTAGTTTATTAAGGCTAACACTGGTTGTAATGTACAATGTTTTAAACAATTCACATAATTATCGCTTCAAGTAGCATCTTTATGATGAGCCTGAGTGCAAAGCGCTCTGCTTTAATAAATATTTAATATACTCAGAAAAAATTATTTATACTAGTTTGTATGTCGTACACTCAGAGCAAAATGTTACAGTGCCATTAAATCACAGTTGCAAGCTTCAGTTTATTTTTTAGCTCTCCAGTTGACATTCATATTTGTGTAGCCAAGTCAGATTTGTCCATGAGCACATTTTAGAACAACAAAAGCTGTAAATGTAAAGAATAAATTTAAGTAATTCAAAAAAACAAACAACAAAAAAACAAAACAGAAACAATGAAAGGTTGGTTGGTTTTGGCAAATATTGTTTGAGTGTGGTGGCCATCTTGAACTGAACTTTTGCTCAATGATCATGTTTTGAGAGTTTTATTGAAATTCATTAATTTGTTTACAAGATAATGTGCTAACAAGACACAGTTGACTCTAATAGTTAAGGCAGGGGTTTACAAACGATGCAGTCACTTAGTGCTCTAGGCATGTTTTTGTAATGACTTTCAGCTCTTACTGCCCCAAATTTTAGACTATTGTCTGTAAAACTGACAGAGTTATAGCTATTTATGTATTTAATAAAATTGCTCAGCTGTGACATCCATCTTGATTCAGGTTGACTCCAGTAGTTGATTTACACCTAATGATTACTTTCTTAGTGTTTCAATAAAATTGGTTCAGTGGTTCATGAGATACTTGTAATAACCATACAAACACTCATAGACTCAATAGACAAGGGCAAGAACAATCCCCTGAAGACACAAGGGGGATATTGTTTTTGTCCATGTCAGACTAAACACATTATTGTCATGATAAGCTCTGCAGCAGTTTTCAGAAAACTAAAGTAAATGGCTCTGAGAGCAACCAATCTGAAGAGAGCACACGTATGACAGCAGCAATTCAAATTAAAATCAACCTCTGCAGCACATCTCAGAGCATCTCTTACAATCAGTAATAGTAGAGATAAGTGATTTATCTATTTAATTTCACTTTTGCATTACCTCCTGACTACTCTGTTCTGCCATCTGGTCAGACGCTCCTAAGAGCACAGAAAACGCACCCCGCCCCTCTGAGGTTGCGCTCCCTCTGCGGCGTGTTTTTTTTTTATTTATCATGCTGCCACTGTTGTTTACTAATAAAACAGCTTGTGTGAAGTTCACACAGGGAATGGATTTTAAAATGAGTGCTATGAAACAGCCTGAATTAGGTTTCCCTCAATAACAGTAATAAATCCTCCCAGCAGCTGCATTTATGTACAAGTTTAAGACATGCTGGAAAAAAACTTTTATACGTTCACTTCTAGAGTCTGAGATTTAGCTTGCAGTTAAAGTAAAATAAGTCAGATGTGAAGTAAGTTGTTGTGGCTTTTGTGTTTGCTTTATATGCAAAAAGCAAGTGGAACTCATTTTTATGGAGCATGTGTTTACGGTAATTTGAAGCAGAAACTGATGTAAGCCATGACTTCATTGCACGCTGCAGTGAGATCATTTGCTGCAGTATGGCTTTTTTTTTTTGTACTGCTGAATTATTAACAGCAAACTCTTGTGCATTTTGCAATGAGATTGTCACACTTATAGAAAAGAACAAAGTAAAATACTGTATTCAGACTGTCTGGGCAGGTCCTGATGTCACCAGATGAGTCAGTTCTCACAGGCCTGACTCATTCAAATCTGTCTGAATCAAAGCTGTCACAACGGAGGTATTTACCCAGAAAGAAAAGACTGAAGGATAACAGACTCAGAATGATAATTAATAAGTGATTTATTTTACAGTGAATCTTAATTGTCTCTATATACAGGTGGCGCTCACTGGGAATTAGAGCTGTCATTTCTAACCCGAGCCCTAAGCCCGGCCCCACCCAACCCAAATTTGGGGTGGTCTGGACCATGATAATGACCTGGATGGGTGGGCCGAATCGGTGTTGGGCTTTTAATGAGAATGGGTTCTCTGCAGACCAAGAGTGGGCATTTCTGGCGAATAGGCATTTGTGGGGGGCAAACACTGATTGGCTAGCTGTATTTGCTGCTCTTTAGGTAAGTTACATCAGCTCGTTTTTAAAACTGAAGTTTTCTAAGAACCAGTGTTATATCTGCTGTCAAACACAAGAATATTCTCTTGTGTTCTTGGTTGTAGGCTGCACCTGACACAGGTTGCCTTGAGTGTGGTCTGGGTACAATGAAATATGAAGCATCTGAAGCGAAACCTGCTCCTATTTGTCCAAAAGTCTGGTCTAAATTAAAGATCATGAGTCATATGATGAGATAATGGCCCAAAACAAACCCTAAAAACAAAAATTGCTCTTTAGAAGTGCTCTTCTATGAGATCTATTCTATGAAAGGAGCTGAAACATGGAGTAGGATTGACCCTTAATCTGAGACAGCTGAGGAAGAATTATTTTTTTTCATTCAACCTTTATTTAGACAGGTAAATTCAATTCAATTCAATTCTCAATATGACTCAATCCCATTGAGCTTCGAGGACTCATTTACTAGAGAAACCTGATTTCAACAAAGAATGATGACAACAATAAACAGTTATAAAGAATCATACAGTTTTTATTTTTTTTTTTAACAAATAGGATGGCTAAAAAAAGAAAAGTAACAAAAAACATCTAGATTCTAAGGCGAATGTAGAAAACTAAAAACAGGAACATGTCTGCATTGGTCCCTGCCAGGAGTCCAACAGATGCTTAAAGCCACTTAGTGTAACGAGTCTGTATGGATCAGCACAACACCTGACTCAGGACAAAATTAAAATAAAAGGTTTTATTTATTAAAGGCGTTCGTCTAGGGAGGATCTGAGCCTCAGTTCTGGTCCAATCTATGAAGACAGACAGGTTAGTGACTGCAAAAAGTTTCCGGGAGCTGAGAGAGGTGGTGTGCACGTCACTAACCTTCTGTGGCAGGAGCAGGGCTGAGACAGAGAACATTGGAGGGCTGGGCAGGAAACAGAATCCAGGGACGTAGCAGGGGTCGAGAGCCAGGAGCTGTGTGAACAGGCAAAAGGATGATCCGTAGTCGTGGTCGAAGAGGAGAGCGAGGTTGTACCATGTAGGCCGAGAGCGTGGTATCCAGACAGGGGCAAAGTCAAAGCGAGGAATCAAGAGGGAAGCTGTGGTCAAAAACGAAGAAACTAGGAACAAGTGAATGCTGGATAATTTACTGGCTGTGAGGCTTTCAATAATCTGGCACTGAGGAGAGTGAGAGTGGAGCTTAAGTAGTGAGCTGAACAGGTGTGGCAGGTGAGTGGTGATTGCAGAGACAGGGTGCAGCAGATGAGTGCAGATTGCTGAGAGAGAGTGACAGGAGCAGAAAATGGGTGATAGGCAGTGCAGGACCAAACAGGATGAAATAAACAGAAACTGAGGCAGGAAAAAACGTGAATGATCTTAAAACGGGCTGTGATATGAAGAGCAGAGGCTTAGGCAGATGGGGGGGCAGCGGAGGCCGCTGAGCGTGACACTTAGAGAGGTCAAGGTCGAGAGCTTCAGATCATTTGTAAGATATTCCAGGAAACAAGAGCAGAGTAGGAGAAGGCCCTTTTGCCTAGTTCAGTCCGCACTGAGGGAACACTGCAGGTAATAATGTCCTGAGAGCGCACGCTGTAGCTGCACTCACACAGAGACATGTAGGAGGAGATGTATGAAGGCAGAAGACCAAGAAGTGATTTAAAAATGAAAATGTACCAGTGAGAGAGTCTGCATGAAGTTAATGATGTCCAGTTAACCAGTGAATACAGGGTGCAGTGGTGGGTACGATAATTACAGCCAGTTATGAATCTTAGTGCACCATGATACCATACCATAACATACCACTTTATTTATAAAGCACTTAAAACAGCTACAGGGCCAACCAAAGTGCTGTACAGACAGAAAAACAGGTAACACACAAAGCGATATACAAAATGAGGTAAATCAGAATATAGACAAAAAACGATGCAGATAATGACGACAAACCAGTGTGGAGCATACAGGATCAAAACACAGATCATCTTGTGTTGAAAGCTATTGAATAGTAGTGAGTTTTTAAACGGGACTTGAAAACCAAGAGGGAGGGGGCCTGTCTGACAAGCAGAGGTAACTCGTTCCAGAGTTATGGTCCTGCTACAGAGAAGGCCCTGTCACCTCTGCGCTTAAGACGAACTGTGAGGAGCAACTGATCCGCTGACCTCAGGGATCGTGGTGGGACATACGGTTGTAGCAAATCAGAGAGATTGGGGGGGGGGGCGACACTGTTCAGTGATTTGTAGATATACATGAGTATTTTGAACTGGATTTGAAACTGAACCGGTAACCAGTGCAGTGAGGCCAAAACTGGTCTAATGTGCTCTCTTTTGCCTGTACTGGTTAAAAATCGAGCTGCTGCATTCTGGACCAGTTGTAGTCGTGCAATGGAGGTCTGACTGATACCAAACAGGAGTGAATTGCAGTAATCAAGCCTAGATGTAATGAATGCATGTATTACGGTCTCCAGGTTATTTTTGGACAATATGGGCTTCAGTTTAGACAGCCGCCTAAGTTGGAAGAAGCATGATTTAACAATCATGTTTACATGATTGTTAAGCTTCAGGGAAGGGTCCATTATCACGCCCAGATTAGTGACTCTTTGTTTTTCTGACAGGGTTAGAGCAGAAAGGTCGATGCAGTGGTTTGTGATTGTGTCGTTGGGAGGGAACAACATGACTTCAGACTTCTTTTCATTGAAACTCAAGAAGTTTAAAGCCATCCAGTCCCTGCTGTCAGCCAGGCAGTTGAGCAGCGGTTGAATAGAGCATGTACCATTGTGTCTTAGGGGGAAGTAAATTTGACAGTCATCGGCATAGAAGTGGAAGGGCATGTTGTGTTTCCGGAAAATAGCACCAAGCGGCAGCAGGTATAAAGAGAATAGGAGGGGACCCAGGATGGACCCCTGCGGAACCCCCCATTTAAGCTCTGCCTCTGCGGAACTAAAATCCTTGATGGAGACACAAAAGGATCTGTCAGTGAGGTAAGATCTGAACCAATTGAGAGCTGATCCTGTGACGCCCACCCACTACTCCAACCTAGCAATGAGGATCTCATGGTCGATGGTGTCAAAGGCAGCTGTGAGGTCCAATAGGACAAGCAGCACAGAATCACCGGTATCTGTGAATCTGAAGATGTCGTTAAAGACCTTCAGCAGGGCAGTTTCAGTGCTGTGGAGAGGTTTAAAGCCAGATTGGAATAGCTCTAAGATGGCATGATCCTCCAGGAAGCACTTCAACTGGGACTCAACTATTTTCTCCAGTACTTTAGAAACAAATGGGAGTTTTGAGACAGGCCGGTAGTTGTAAACCACTGAGGGGTCAAGGTTTGGTTTTTTTCAGGAGAGGCTGGACAGCAGCATGTTTAAAGGATTTTGGCACCACACCAGTGGATAAACTACTGTTTACTATGACAAGAATGGACGGACCTAGAGTTGGAAACACCTCCTTTAGTAGTCGAGGGGGGACCACATCAAAGGGGGAGCCAGAAGGTTTCAAGTTGCACATGACCTGCTCTAGAGAAGATAGAGTGATGGGTTCAAAATGGTCAAAAGGAGCTAGACAGCATTGATAGACAGCATACAACATCTGCAGGGTTCTTATAGGAGCATTCATGTAAATAATGTCACCGTAATCGATGGAGGGAAGGAAAGTCACAGATACAAGGTGTTTCCTAGCATTCAGAGTTAGACAGGATCTTTTTCTGAAAAAGAAACCCAGTTTAACTTTCAGTTTCTTTACCAAGTTTTCCACGTGAAGCTTAAAAGAGATGTGAGTCGACCAAGTTACCCAAATATTTATAGGAATCAACAAACTCTATCGGAACATCATTTGAGGATAAAATCTGAGGAAGAACTGCTGGGACCAACTTCCTATTTGAAAAAAGCATCCCTTTGGCTTTGTCGGCATTTAGGACAAGTTTGAGGTGGAATAAATCTGTCTGGATTATGTTAAATGCAGATTTCAAAAGTTGGAAAGCCTTAACTGTTTTAGCTCAACAATAAACAACTGTGTCGTCAGCATAGAAATGTATGGATGCATAAGGAATGTTTTTACCTACATTATTTATGTAGATTGTAAAGAGGGTGGGTCCTAAGACTGAGCCTTGTGGTACACCATTGTTGACTGTTAAATAACTGGAGGAAGTTAACCAGTAAACAGAAATACATGCTCCAGTTGCAGAAATCTTACGGAAACTGACAATCACTCATCTGCAGTGACTGCAGGTTGAACAAGAAAATGTGAAGTTAAAGGCAACATACTTTGCCCCAAGGCCAGTTTAAGTATCATTATTATTTTGTTTACTTTATTTTTCTTTCTTTATGAATCGATTGTAAGTATTTTCATATTTTTCAACAACCAAAGTGGATTTTTTTTTTATGTAATGGCTAGGTATTCAAAAACAAACATTTAGTCCTCCAGTTATGTTGTTCTTATTTTGAAATGTAACCAGAAGTTCTGTGTTAAGAGAGACAGAAAGAGAAGTTATGGAGACGCCACTAATGTCGAACCGGTTAACACCAGAGACATATTATGCCTGTGGTAAACACAATCTGCCAATAACACCTTGTTTTTAGACATAACATGTCTGTGATTAACACAAACAGCTTTTTTTTCATTCAACCATTTTTTTGTCCAATCAAATGTGGCCCTCCAGACACGCCCATTTTTCTATCGTCCAATCAGATGTGGCACACCAGACACACTCATTTTCCTATAGTCCAATCAGATATGCCCCCCCCGGATAATAATAATAATATAAATAATAAAAACATTTCTTTCAGGGTGCCTTTCAAAAACCCAAGGTCACCTTACAAAAACAATTAAAATCAGCAATTAATAAAAACAGAATCAACAAATAATTAAAATAAATCACGATAAAACAACACTTAAAACAAGGTTAAAGAGAATATGCATGTTTGAACAGGTGTGTTTCCAGTTGTGATTTAAAAGAGGGAAGAGAGTCTGTATTCCTGATGGCAGGAGGGAGGGAGTTCCAGAGCTGAGGAGCACAGCGACTGAAGGCTCTGTTCTCCATGGTGACGAGACAGGCAGAAGGAACAATAAAATGAGTGGCAGATGAGGATCTGAGGGAACGGGAAGCAGTGGAGATGTGAAGCAGATCACACAGGTAAGGAGGGGCAAGGTTATGGATGCACTTGAACGTGAGAGTTAAGATTTTAAAATTTATTCTAGCTTTGACGGGCAACCAGTGAAGCTGCTGCAGAACAGGGGTGATGTGTTCTCTGAATGGGGTGCAAGTTATGACCTGAGCTGCAGAGTTCTGGAGGAGTTTGAGTTTATAGAGAGTTTTATTTGGGAGACCAAAAAAAAGAGAGTTGCAATAATTGATCCTGGAGGTGATAAGGATTTGGACAAGGATGGCAGCAGCATGAGGAGTAAGAAAGGGACGAAGTAGGTTAATGTTACATAAATGAAAGTATGCAGACCGGGTGATAGAATTAATATGAGATTGAAATGAAAGCGTATTATCAAGTATGACACCCAGACTCTTTACCTGAGGAGAAGGATGAACATGGGAGTTATCTATATTGATGGAAAAACTGCAATTTGGTTAAAGTAGAGACTGTGCCAACTAGGGCATTAACAGAGTACTCGAGTAATCTACACATCGATTGCTAGGACATCTATCGAGGTTAAAAATTTAACATCGAGTATCCGTAGTGATGTCATATTATGTGACCACCGTATGACCGTAGGGGGCAGTGTTGCACTGTTGCTGGTCACAGAGTATGGTGTAACACCGGGTCCAATCCACCAAACAAGTTTCGGTTTAAGTTTCGTTTTTGATGTGCTGCATGTTTCTTCACGTTTGCAGTTTAATAATAATAACAAATAGTTTAGTTTTTCCTGTGACTTATTTTCAGTATAATAAATGGTAGGAGCATAATATACGCTCCCAATGTTTTGTTGGTCTTTTTTTTTGTAAATAAAAACCTTTTTTTGCAGTTTTATTTATTTATTTATTTATTTTTGTATCTTGAGATCTATGATGTCATCAAATACTCGAGTTCTACTCGGGTTTTATTATGTTAATGTCGAGTTTAAAAATTATATACTCGTTCAACCCCTAGTGCCAACAAGTAAAACTTCTGTTTTCTTACTGTTGCGTTTAAGAAAATTTGAGGAAAACCATGATCTAATTTCCATAAGACAGTCTGATAGGGAGGTAGGTGGAAGAGATGAATTGGGATTTGAGGAAATGTAGAGCTGGGTGTCATCTGCGTAACAGTGAAAATTGACATTATGTTTGTGGAATATGTGGCCAAGAGGGAGCATATAAATAATAAATAAAAGGGGCCCTAATGCAGAACCCTGGGGGCACACCTGCAGCAACGGGAAACAAACTTGAGGAATGGGTTTTAAATTGAATAAACTGAGTGCAGCCTGAAAGATATGAATTAAACCAAGCAAATGGAGCATGACTGATGCCAATGGATGCTAGTCTGTTCAGGAGGATATCATGAGAAATAGTGACAAATGCCGCACTGAGATCAAGAAGGATGAGAATGTTGAGGAGACCAGAATCAGCTGCCATCAAAAGGTCATTGGTGATTCTTAATAAAGCTGTTTTAGTACTGTGGTGGTGGTGGTGTGTGTGTGTGGGGGGGGGGGGGGGGGGGGGGCAACCAGACTGGAATTGTTCGTAAAAATTATGTTTATTGAGGTGTGAGTGGAGCTGAGAGGCAACAACTTTCTCAAGGATTTTTGAAATTCAAGGAAGATTAGATATTGCAAAGGTTATCAAAATTATTAGGATTGGAACCAGGCTTTTTTAGAATTGGAGTGATAGAAGCTGTTTTCAGAGATAAAGGAACAATTCCAGTATTAAGGGAAGAGTGAATGATAGTGGTTATGAGAGGAACGTGGGGAGACAAGCTTTAACTAACACTGTGGGAAGAGGGTCAAGCTGGCAGGTGGATGATTTTGATTTATAAATAATATTTGTGACATCAGATATGGAAGGAAGGGATACGCCTCGTCCAATCAGATGTGGCTCCCCAGATACATCTTCCGAATTTGTCTGCAAAGATGCCTACTTGCTTTTAATTGGGTCAGGATCAGCCACGATCCAATTATATGATAACATGGCCTGCCATACAATCACCAGCCGCATGCAGCCATTTCACTGTGAGCTGACCTGCCTTGAAAGAGGTAAAAAGTTCAGTTAGGCTTCAGATGGGACTGTACTGCCAGGAAGTGATCCATCGCCCAAATGAACATTCATTCAGCTGCTGCACACAGTGGACGTGCGCTGCCGACGACCCAAACAGGTGAAATTCCAAATCAGGCGTACCAGAGCAGTGTCCGTGAATAAATCAGAATGCAGGCAGAAACAGGGTTTAAATGCACTTTTACAGCTGTTAAAGACGGGAGCTGGCTGCGGACCACCAGATCCGGAAACCCCCTCCAGCCCACGTCTTTACCCCCGGCTCGAACCTCCCTCAGAAGTGGCAACTATATTAATCAATAAATCAAGGAAACGTCAATTAAGTTTTATCAATTATATTAGAAAAGGCAGGAAAAGATTACAATTTACAGCGCTGGACTCTTCGGTCTGCGACGCGTTCACAGACCCGGAAGAGCCTCGAAGTCCCGTGTCATTACTAATTTATAGGGTCCTAAGACTCCGCCTTCGCAGAAGGGGAGCTCAACCTATCCGTGTATTAGGGGGCGTGACTAAGTGTGATCTTATGTGGACTGACGTGTTTGGAAAATATGAGACGGTGCTTCAAAGCCTTTCTACGTGATGTGGCAAGCAGATCAAGCTCTATTCCTTGGCTGATATTGAAATCCCAGGGAAACTCTCTTTAGAGTTTGCTGGCCCAGTTTAACCCAGTCAGAACCGAGTCATAATTTCCTTATAATCCCATCTCTGAGCAGATCAAAACCATAGGACCAGTCTAGATTAATAATATCTTAACACAGCCATGAAAGGACAAACACCCCCTCAGCTTCGATCTTCTGCATCCATTCAGTCGCGTGCGCGTGACTGACTACCCAAACAGGTGTCAGAGCGGTCCGTGTCTGAATAAATCAGAATGCAGGCAAAAGCAGGGATTAAATGCTCTTTTATGGCCATGAAAGGACAAACACCACCTCACCTCCGATCTTCTGCCCCTTGATTCAGGTGCACGTCTCCGACCGTTAATAGCTAATTAATTTTTTTTTTTTTTTTCTGGGTTAGGAACTGTAATTACTGTTAATTCGTTGGGTCAGGTGAGGTTTGGAAATGATGACTGTGGGTTGGAGCCGGGTCACATCAGATTTTTTGGGCCCGAATGCACCTCTACTGGGAATCCCTTCAAAGGAAGGGGAGATTATTAGAGACTCTTTAGAGATGGATGAATAGGTAAATTGAATCTTTCTTCTTACAGTGAGAAGAAGGTGGAGCAGCTCAGAGAGGAGGCAGTATGAATCCAGAACAAGGAGGGTCACAGGTAGGTACACGGGTGGAGCATGGAGCCAAGTGGAAGGAAGCCAGGAGTGTAGCTGGTGAGGGCCCACAAGGAGAGGACTTGAGCTCTTATACATACAGGTGTCTAGGTCCACAGGACAGTCAATAAGGGTGCATTCACACCAGCCCTGTTGTCCCCAACTCTAGCCCAATTGTCTAGGAAGTCCAATTCATTTGGGGAGGTGTGAACACGCCATGGAACTCTGTCACGGAACAAAAAGGTGAACTCTGGCCTGCCTATAAACCTAGGTCTTGGTCCGGTAGAATAAAACTCTTGCGCAGTTTGAGTTCAGTGTGAATGCAAGCAGACTGGGCACCGCTCCACAAGCAGGAAGTGAACTACAATGCAGGGCAAACAAACACACATTTTTCTTACCTCATATGGAGCCGTCAGCTGCCTTGTGTGAAAAACAACATTTTTCATGGTCTTCTTCTCATCTTCTGCTCATGCTGAGTCCATTGTTGAAAAATGATAAAACAGAACTCCTAAAACCGCTAAAATTTGAGGCCACTCCCTTTTTAGTTTTTATTTCCAGAAGAAAAAGAAGAAAAAGGGTATTCTTCAGAGGTTTTTGTGTTGTTTCTTTCAGTAGTTCTTGGTGCAGCACCACCATAGGCGAGTGGGGGAACAGGTTGGTTCGAACAGGTTGGCTCGACTGCACAGTGCAGTGTGAATGCAAACGCACCAGTTCAAATGTAAACAAAATGTTATGAATACTGGTCCCTAACCGAACCGAGTCTACCTGACTATCAGGTGTGAAAACAACCTAAGATACAGGATTGGAGGCACAGGAGAACCAATGTCTGCCAGGACTTGAGGAGAGAAACACAAGGGTAAGTAATTAAGATCAGAATATTCACTTATGAAGCAGAGACCACAAGTGCCATACAGTAGGTAATGCTCCAGCACTGGATAAAGAACGCCCGCAGCCTCTTACAGTCCTGGAGGTGATTAGTGGAATGACTGTCAGCTGTGGCTCGTTAACTCTGTCTCAGGAACCAGAAGCCTGTGGAGGGGAAAAACTGGAAACCATACAATACCTCCCCCTCAAGAATTGCCTCTCAGTGACCTCAGGCATTTTTCATGATGGGACCTGAAAAAGTAGAAGATAAGGCTGTGATCCAGAATGAAGGACCTTGGAATCTATGACTTCTTCTCCAAGCTGTAGCTCTCCCAGTCAACGAAATACTGGAAACCCCGTCCTCGACGTCTTACATCCAAAATATGTCTGACCGTAAAGGCAAGATGGTTGTTGATAAGATCGATAAGATGGGGGTGGGGTGGAGGTGGGTCGGCAGTGGGGCTCAAGGGACTCTCAGAGACAGGTTTAATCTGAGATACATGAAACGTGGGGTGGATTTGCATGGAGGTAGGTTACTTGAGACGTACAACAGACAGTTTGATTATCTTCACCACAGGGAAAGGACCAATGGAACAGGGAGAAAGCTTTTTGGGAGTGTCTCTGATTTTAATGTCTCTGGTGGAGAGCCACACCTTCTGACCCACTTGGTAGGTGGGGTCTAGAGAACAGTGACAGTCAGCATATTTCTTATTCTGGTCGGCGGTCCGTAACAGGGCCGCCTTTGTCTGTCACCAAACTCTACGGCAAAAATGGAAATGGTGCTGAACAGAAGGGACTGAGACCTCAGTCCCTTGGCTAGGGAAGAGTAGGGGGGGCATAGCCCAATGAAGCTTCAAAAGGGGATAACCCAATGGCAGAGGATGTGTGGGTGTTGTGCGTATATTACACCCAAAGAAGATGTTTGCTCCAAGAAGATGGGTTGTCCTCAATTACACAGTACAGGGTAGCCTCCAACTCCTGATTGTAGCATTCAGATTGATCATTAGAGTATAGATGATTATAGATGATGATTATAGATGATTATAGATGATAACCAGTTGTTAGACTAGATTAGACCTCAGGGTGCTGCAGAAGGTTTGCCATACCTGCAAGCTGAATTGGGGTCCTCGGTCCGACACCACATTCGTAGGGATACCATGCATAAGGAAAACATGTTGGATCAACAGGTGGGTGGTGTAATGAACATATATCTGTCGATATTATTCATAATTTAAACGGATTCTTTAATTTTTCTGGACTGAGTTCTATCGTGCATTGAATGATTAAATGTGGACGGAAACGTGTTTTATCTTTGACTCACCAACAACAGTGGGTAATTTATTTAAAAACGATTTAAAACAACATCACACATTTACAATAATTGGCAGATTGATTTCAACAACAGATTAATTAATTAGCTTTACAATTAGGAAACCATACGGCCATGGTTTCAGTTGCAGCTTTTAAACCAGACATTTCTGAAAATATCTGGATTAATTACTGGCAGATAGAAAAGTTTTAAAGATGGGAAAATGAAGTTTAAATGGAGAGAATGGGTGAGGGAAATGTGTCTGTATAACGAACGGCACTCTCCATTCGAACCCAGCTTCACCTCGGTACGCTTCGGTAGGAAATCGACTCGTTACCTCTCTGAAGATGAATCAGCTGGTACGGAGTTCCATTTAACGCTACCATTTCCAGCGTCTCCGTAGGATGGTTGGAAAACGTCCGGAGTAGTGACGGTACTTCGTTCAACACACGTTCACCTCACGGGTGGACTCACATGAGGAGTAAGTCCGTCAGAGGTTCCACTCAGATGTGGAAGATTCCATAATCCCCACGAGACTCGGAACTTTGTTCTGCGTTCTGCGTTCTGCGTTCCGAACTGAACTTTGTTCAGCTTAGTTCCTGTTGTTCTCGTTGTTCTACTGGAACTAGGAAGTGTTGACCCTTTTAAAGAGGTCACTTCCGGCTCCTCTGAGAACTTCCTGATTGGCTGATAGAACCAACAGGGGTGTGGTCTTAGTGATGTAAGAGGTTATTAAAAGTCAAGGAGAAAGATTAGATTGTATAAGAACAGACAGAAAGATGTTTTGAAGAAATTGGACTTTTTGGAGCCAGTCTCCTCCTATCTGTCTGAAAAAGTTAAACATGACATTTCTTTCCAATAAACATGTTTTTGACCGAAACTTGACTTTTGACCGACTTACAACTTGCTCATTTCAGACAGAAAATCAAAATGCATAATTACTCTTGTAACAAACATTAACTTGATTTCTACATTGAATGAGGATTAAAAATCATTTATACTGTTTCACAGTTGATTTAAAATGAGTAGTTCACTTCAACATTTAAAATGGTTTGAACTAAACACACTTTTGATTATCAAGACATTTGTAAAATAGTAATGATAATAAAAAAGAGAGTGTTCTTTCAATTGATCAGTGCAGGACACACTCTGGATGAACTTAATTTTGTGTTTCTGGACTGAAATCAATGAAGTAACAGTTCTTGTCCCAGGAAGGCCCTCAGGGCCAGATTTTGACCTGAGGCTTAGTTCACTACAGTGGTCTCCAGAGTTGAGGGGAGCTTGACAAGGGGAATAAAATGAGCAGCCTTAAAAAAATCTGTCAATAACTGAGAATTGCTGTGTTTTCCTCAGAGGGGGTTAATCCAGGGATAAAGTCCAGTGATACATGGGACCAGGGACAAGGGAGTGGGCAAGGGCTGCAATAATCCTGCTGGGGGTTGATTACCACTCTTGTTGTGGGCACAGGTGGGGCACACAACTACAAAGTCCCTTACATCATGGTTAAGTGTGGGCTATCAAAAGTGTCTTTTCACAAAAAAGAGCATGCAGTTAGTGCCAGGATAACAAGACAATTTATTAGTATGGACCCAGCCCAGCACCTCAGACCTTATGGTAGATGGAACAAACCTTTTACCATGAGAACCAATACCTGTATTTGGTTCTGACCTGGGACTCCTGGATGTCTTGTTTGATGGACCAGGTAAGGGAGCCAACCACAACAGAGGGGGGAAGGATGCTCTCTTCGGTCTCGGGTCCATCAGTGGTGGAGAATTGATGAGACAGAGCATCAGGCTTGATGTTTTGGAGCTAGGTCTGTTGGTCAGGGAAAAGTTAAATCTTGCTCAAAACAATGACCAACGAGTTTGTCTAGGGTTCACCGTCTTGGTGTTTTGGATGAAAATAAGGTTCTTGTGATCCATCCACATAAGAAAAGGTGTTTTGGTACCCTCTAACCAGTGCCTACATTCTTCAAGTACTAATTTCACAGCCAGAAGTGGCAGATTGAGGTATTGGTATAAATAAAAAAAAAATATGGAACCCAAGAGTGTATCTCAGTTATCAATGGATCACATTTCTTTAGCTCTCTGGGAAAATTTGCTCCAGGGTTTTGGAAGATAAACTCAGAATTATTGTCAGTTGTTTTGTGGATCTGGAGAACACTTATGTGCATGCTCCCAAGGCATTTTGTGGAGGATGCTGAAGGAGTACAGGGTGCCAGGGTCACTTTTAAAGACTACCCATTAAATAGCCAAAACAAGAGTTGTGTCCACATTCTTGGCTGGACGTTATGCTCTATTCTGGTGCTGGTTGGACTCCACCAGGTCTGCCCCTCATTTCTGATCTTGTTTGTAGTGTACATGGTAAGGATCTCATGGTGAAGTCTCTGTTTTTGCAGATTAACTGGTTCTGTTGACATATTTAGGCCATGGTCTTTAGAGTACAATTGGATGGTTTGCAGCCAAATGTGAAGCAGCTGAAATGAGAATATGCTTTTCGAAGTCTGAGGCCATGGTTATCAAACAGAAAAAGGTGGAAATCTCCCTCCATGTTGGGGGTGAATCTCTTCTTGAAGTGGAGGAATTCATGTATATGGGAGTTTTATTCACAAATATGGTAGTGGTGATGATGGTAGTATGGAAGAGGGAATTTGAGTCTCATATCTAGTGATGAAGGCATTGCTCCCACCTGTGAAAAACGTGCTAAACGGCAATGCAAAACACATAATTTACTGATTTAAATTTTCATGTTCCTAGAAAAACTGGCCGAGGTGGAGGAGTAGCTTCTATTTTTTAGTCAGGATTATTGATTAATGCCAAACCAGTTATTAGTTATGTAGGATTAACAGTCCTCAGATCGTTTAATTTTTATGAGCAATTTTATTCTGAAGGGGCACCATTGCTTTCTGTTCTGAAGCAAGAATTATTGAATCAGCCTCGAGTTTTACCTTTTAATGAGTTCTTTACGTATTAAATTTCACTGTCATATATAATAAAAACGCTTTGAGTCAAAGTACAATTTTGTGAGATTTATTATCAATTTTGGTGAATATAAGTGATTAAACAGTGAATACAGCTGCAGAATGAAATGATGGCTTTACTTTGACAACACAAGGTTATGGAATTGTCTTTTAAACTTTTAATATGGTAAATTATGAAGTTCAAAAGCAGAGTAAATTATCATCTATAAAGTTAGCTAAAGGAAGTGTTTTGGCTAGATGTGATTTGTCAATTTAGGGGAACTTAATTCTAATTCATAATGATGAAAATTTTAGACTGGACAACTTCTTATCTTGGGCATCAGACACCAGCAGAAAACGGAGCAGCTTTTTCCTACCGATTGGAAGGTGGTCTGCAATTCAACCGCCCGGAGGTTTACCAGGACTCTCTTGAGATGAGTTAGAGCGCCGAAGGTGGGATTTTCCTCGCCACTGGAAATCAGCTGAAATCTAGTCGAAAGTTGGCTCCCGAGGGGGGTCAGTTGATGAGCTCCCGGAGGGCTGCGTTTTCACCTTCTGGTGACAAAGATCTTCAGGCAATAAATATCCAATTGTTTGACCTTACTTCTTCAAAAGCATCTTCCAGACTGCTCTAAGCCCAATGTCAGAAAGTAACTTTCTTTTACTTAAAGGTGTTACAATGTGATGGTCAAGCCAATCACAACAGAAGGGTGGACCTTCTTTCAAGTTACTTGTTGAACTTTAATAACCTTAATAAAAATATTAAATGGCTAATTTACTCTGCTTTGGTAAATTCTCAATATAATATAATAATCAAACTTCTAAGCAGCTTTTTTACTCATCCATAAACATTTTCATTAGAACTTGTGCACACAGTTGTAACTTCCGAACACCAGTTTTATATCAACTTCCTTTATGCATGATTACTGAATATTGAGCTTAGAAAGTAAGTGAACTTAATCGTTTTTACAGCAAAACATTCAATCGTGTTCAGGAGAACTCAGAAATTTAACTTGTTAAAGAAATAATTTCTACCGTGAGATGGAAAGAAGAGTCCTTGAAAATAATGGGGTCTTTCTCACACTCTAAGACTGGAGGATGAATCCTCCCTTTTCGGAAGAGATAAGCGTACGTTTTAGATGTTATATTTCACAGGTCAGGTGGAAAAGTCCTCATACAAAAGGGCCTTTCAGCTTTGTTGAAATCCTAATACCAGGTGTGCAATTAATTACAATAACAGGTTTTTGTTATTCATCTTATATGATAACATGTGATTCACATATGGTCCAGCTTTGGGAATGGAGAGTCAGTCTCAAATTCAAAGTATCAAAAGAATAAAAGTTAATGATAGAAAAACCTTGATGTGTCCCTACATTTATGATGCTTTGATGATTTGAATCGCTGTTCCTCAGTCTTTCTCATCCAAAATGGAAATCAGAAAAGCCACTTTTACTAGTTGTTATATATCGTCCACCAGGCGCTTACTCTCAGTTTTTGTCTGAATTCTCAGAATTCTTAACTGACTTACTATTAAATACTGATAAAATCATCATAATGGGCAATTTCAATATTCATGTAGATGTTGAAAGTTATAGCTTAAGCATATCCTTTAATAATTTAATAGACTCATTTGGTTTTACCCAAAACGTTTGCACATCTACTCATTCTTATCATCACACTCTTGATTTAGTTCTGACCTATGGTATAGAGATTAAGGACTTAGTAATAGTTCCTCAAAATCCTATTCTGTCCAACCACTTTTTAATAACCTTTGAGTTTACATTAAGTGACTACACAGTCACTGAGAGTAAATTTCATCTCAGCAGGTGCTTATCAGAAAATGCTGTAACCAAATTTAAACAATCTCTTCCATCAACATTTTCCTCTGTCTTGCAGAGTAATGCATCAGAGAACAGTGACTTAGATCATCTAGTTGATCATCTTACAACTTCAATGCAAACTTCACTTGATAAAATTGCTCCACTGAAAAAGAAAGTAATCAATCAGAGGAAACTGGCTCCTTGGTTCAATTCTGAGTTACGTACTTTAAAGCAGGCATCTAGAAACCAGGAGAGAAAATGGCACTCTACTAATGTTGAAGAATTTTATTTAACTTGGAAAGATAGACTGCTAACATATAAAAAAAGCTCTTCATAAAGCTAGAACTTTATATTACTCATCTTTAATAGAGGAGAATAAAAATAACCCTAGGTTTCTGTTTAGTATTATTGCTAGACGTTAATTAAAAGTCCCATTTCTGTTGAACCATGTATCCCTACAACTATAAGTAGTGATGACTTCATGAGATTCTTTATAAATAATTTTTTTTTCAATTAGAGATAAAATTCAAACCATCTTTCCTTCTATTATCTCTAGTCCCCTGTCAACTAATTTCGCCATTGTATGGAAACATACAGTGCTGACATTGTGATGACATTATTATTATTATTATTATTAAATGAGGCAACTTGAAAAATTTCACTAGAGCCTGATTTATGTTTTTTTTTTTTTTTGTTTATTTATGTTATGTCTCAGAGCAAAAACAGTACAGGCAACAGGCTGCTGCGTTTAGAGTTGAAGGTAACCAGGAAAAACTGGAGTGGAGTTTTAGTGTCTTGAGTATTCTCCTATTAATCAAGTGGAATGGATTCGTTCATGAAGAAAGAGAAACTGCTCCGACTGAACTAATGTTTCACAAGTTCACACAAGAAGATGAAAAAAAAATAGCAAGTTGGCTTTCTTGGACTGTGAGGTCTCAGTCTCTGATAGAGGACATTTGCAAACTGAGGTGTACCGCAAACCCACTCACACAGACCAGTATTTGCAGTTTGACTCCCATCACCCTTTGGAGCACAAGTTAGGAGTCATCAGGACTCTGTATCACAGAGCAGACAGCATCCCCACTAGCTCAGGAGCCAGGCAGAAGGAGAAATCCCACACAAGACAGGCTCTAGTGCAATGTGGATATCCTAACTGGGCATTCTTGAAAGCAGAGAAGAAACCCAAACAGGACTCCAGTCAGCCAACAGGTGAAAAGGAGGAACCCAGACCCAGACCAGTGGTCATTCCATATGTTGAGGGAGTATCAGAGAAACTGAGACGTTTATTTTCTAAACATAACGTCCCAGTGGCTTTTAAACCCCAAAATACATTACGGCAAAGACTGGTTCATCCCAAAGATCCAGTTCCCCAGCACAAACAGAGTAATGTTGTGAATGCTGTTCAATGTAAGGAGGGCTGTGATCAGTCTTACATCAGGGAAACAAAACAGCCACTGGCCAAAAGGATGGCCCAGCACAGAAGATCAACATCATCAGGCCAGGACTCTGCGGTCTACACTCATCTCCAGGCCAGCGGTCACTCTTTCAAGGATGAAGATGTTCACATCCTGGATAGAGAGGAACGATGGTTTGAGAGAGGAGTAAAGGAGGCCATCTTTGTGAAAAGAAATAGTCCATCGTTAAACAGGGGTGGAGGCCCACGTGTTCAATTGTCCCCCTCTTACATTGCTGTGATTGCTAGTATCACTCAGCCCTTTGTGAATAGTAAACAGCCATCAGGGTGCTAATGATACATTGTTAGGCTGATGGCCCTTCTTGAGCATGTGATCAGCTGGTTTTGGTTGTCAGCAGCAAAACTGGTTGATCCACTCTGAGAAGGTGCTATTTAAGAGACTGAGCTGAATACAGCACCTCAGACTGAGGAAGTCTCTTGGCTGAGAGACGAAACGTTTCTATATTTTTTTGCTTTGTTTTGTTTTTTGTTTTTTTGAATGTCCAGAGGACCTGATTGAACTTTTTTGGAAAAGTAAATGTAGTTTATTTACAGTGATACTGGGAAAATATGTACAGGGACACTTATAAGATCTGGAAGGGAAGAGTCACAGATAAGTATGCTTCCAAGATACAGTAATTTGGATCCAGAAAACTCAGAGTGAGGTTCCTTATGGTAATCTCCAAGTAGGTCCACAAAAAGAGGAAGTAGGGGATTCCAGGTAGGTAGAGTTTCCAATGGATTTGCAGGTAACTAGAAGGCAAGCAGGTGACAACGGTTTCCTTGGATTCAGCATAGCTTGAGAACACAGAAAATGCACACGTTATAGGTATTCCATAGGTATTCTATGGTCTTGATTCTTAGGAGAAATGCAGCAACTAGTAAGAAACAAGAAAAACTGGTAAATCATAGATGCTACGCAAAGAAATACCAGGGACTGTTACCATACCAGTTGGTATGTGATGCTCCAGTGTCAGAGGAAACTCTTCAACAGGCTTAAGTACTCCTGGAACTTTTCAACAGGTCACAGGTGTTGTCTGTTTGCTCCTGCTGGTCACAGGGGAGCTGCAGATGAGAAAACACTGGAATCCCACACACGGGAGGTGAATTTGATCAGGAAAATGTGGAAACTCTTGGATTAGTAGGTAGCCAAGGGAAGGAGCAGGTACGTTTCAGTGCAAAAATACATATTTGGAATATGTTGTGACTCAAGGTACCCAGTAGATAACGAGACCCCAAACGACACAAGACTCAATGAAAAGTGCACAGTGAAATTTATTTACAGTGGTTCTTATTTACATATATACATGTTGGTTGGCTAGAACCCCTGGAAGAGTAAAGGCACAGTCAGGATGGTCAGGCAAGGAGGTAGTACAGGAAATTGATTGTGTGGTCTTGTTTCTTTCTTACAGGTGGATTTGCAGAGTTACTCTGTGTAGAGTCCAGGGTTTCCAGAGAGGTCCAATCCAACAGGCAGTTCAAGGCAGGCAAGTGGCTGGAGGGCAAAAGCACAGGGAACGAGGCACAGGACCAAAAACAAAGCAGGACTGGATCCAAACAACAGGATGGCTGTAAGCACACAAAAACAAGGTAAGTTTTCTTTCATCGATCCTAGTAATACTGGCTAGAAGCATAAATACCAAAAGAGGAATCAATGCTCCAGCGAAGAGTAGAGCTTGACTGCAGCCGTATGTAGAGTAGAAGCTCATCAGGTAGACGACCGTCAGCTGTGGGTAATCAGCAGCCATCTTGGGGCTGCAGCAA
The DNA here is from genome assembly GCF_014905685.2 of Nematolebias whitei. Classification (NCBI taxonomy): domain Eukaryota; kingdom Metazoa; phylum Chordata; class Actinopteri; order Cyprinodontiformes; family Rivulidae; genus Nematolebias; species Nematolebias whitei. The sequence continues at coordinate 5,016,421 of NC_056515.1, read as the reverse complement.
GTGCTACTCCTACAGTACCCCCCCACCCCGCTCAAGAATCGCCCCCAGGCAACCTGAGGCGCTTCTCGGGGTGGGCCTTGAAGAACGCAGTGATGAGGCTGGGATCCAAGATGAATGAGCGGGAAATCCATGAACGCTCCTCCGGACCGTATCCCTCCCAGTCAACAAGGTACTGAATCCACTTCCTCGGCGTCGCACATCCAGGATGGGCCATACGGTAAAGGCTGGATGATTGTCAATCAACCGGGTGGGTGGAGGGAGGTTGGCAGGTGGGCATAGTGGGCTCTGAAACAGGCTTGACTTGGGAAACATGGAATGAATCTTCATAGAACTAGGGAGCTGTAATCGAACTGCAGAGGGGTTGATGATTTTGATGATGGGGAAGGGACCAATGAACCTGGGGGGCATCTTCCTGGGGGTGTCTTTTAGATGTATGTCTCTGGTGGAGAGCCATACTTTTTGACCCACCTGGTGCATCAGAACGGAGGCGGTCGGCAAACCTCTTGTTTTGGGCAGCCGTGCGTAGGAGAGCCGCCTTGGTTTGGCGCCAGACACGTCGACATTGGCGGAAGTGGTGTTGAATGGAGGGCACAGTGATGTCTGTCTCCTGACTGGGGAACAATGGAGGCATGCAGCCAAGGGAGGCTTCAAAGGGGAACATACCTGTAGCTGAAGATTTGTACGAATTGTGGGCATATTCCACCCAAACCAAGTGTTGACTCCAAGCCGAGGTGTTGCGTTCCACAATGTACCGTAGGGTGGTCTCCAACTCTTGGTTACACCTTTCCGCCTGACCATTCGACTGGGGGTGGTAACCGGAGGTGAGACTGACAGATGCCCCCAAAGTATTGCAAAAACAACGCCAAACCTGAGAAATGAATTGTGGGCCCCGGTCTGACACCCTCTAACCAGTGGTGCCATTCCTCTAAGGCTAATTCTACAGCCAGAAGTTCCCTGTTGTATACGTCATAATTCTGTTCTGCTTGGGACAAGCGACAGGAGAAGAAAGCACATGGGTGCACTTTATTATCGTTGGGGGACCTTTGGGACAGCACCGCTCCTACCCCAGTATCGGATGCATCTACTTACAAAATGAACTGACATTTGGGATCTGGATGACAGAGGATGGGTGTGGAGGAAAAAAGTCGTTTGAGCTTACCAAAGGCTGCATCTGCTTCAGGGTTCCATCTGAATGTCCTGTTGATTGAGGTAAGCTGTGATAAAGGTGCGGCGATGTGGCTGTAGTTCTTTATAAAGCGTTGGTAAAAGTTTGCAAATCCCAGGAAGCGCTGTAATTGTTTCCTGGTCTCAGGAACCGGCCACTCCACCACTGCCTTGGTCTTCTCAGGGTCCGTTCTGTAATGTCCTTCCCCAAAGATAAATCCCAAGAAGGAAACAGATGACACATGAAATTCACACTTTTCACCTTTTTACGAATAATTGATTCTCGTACAGTCTCTGAAGCACAGTCCTAACTTGTGTAGTGTGTTTGGTCTTGTCTGTAGAGTAGATGAGGATGTCGTCGAGATATACAAATACAAAGTTGCCGATAAAATCTCTTAAGACGTTGTTAACTAATGCCTGAAAGACAGCAGGAGCGTTGGTCAGGCCGAAGGGTATGACAAGATACTCGAAATGTCCAATGGGAGTTAGAAAAGCTGTTTTCCATTCATCTCCCTGTTTTATACGGACCAAGAGATAAGCGTTTCGTAAATCCAATTTAGTGAAGATTGTGGCAGATTGCAATTGTTCGTGAATAGAATCAATTAACGGGAGGGGGTATTTATTTTTTATGGTAATGTTGTTAAGTCCTCGGTAGTCGATACATGGGCGAAGGGTCTTGTCTTTCTTGGTTACGAAGAAAACCCCCGCTCCCATAGGAGAGGTGGACGGGCGAATAATCCCAGAGTCGTGGGATTTCTCAATGTAAGTTTTCATAGAATCTCTCTCGGGGCCAGAGAGGTTGTAGAGGCGACTGGCCGGTAGCGGGGCCCCAGGAAGAAGGTCAATGGAGCAATCATATGGCCGATGAGGAGGCAGAGATAAAGCCTTCTGTTTGCTGAACACTTGGGCCAGGTCATGATACTCGAAGGGAATAGATGACAAATCAATTTCTTCTGTGGGTGAGTCAGGTCTGGAGTGTTTGGAGATACCAGAACGAAGGCAGTGCTTAAGACACCCGTCGCTCCATTTCTCTAACCTCCCGAATTCCCAATATATGTGGGGGTTATGATGTTTCAACCATGGGTATCCTAAAATACACTGGGTGTTGGGTGAGTCGAATACGAAAAAAATCAATGTATTCATGGTGGTTCCCAGAAGTTATAATGTGCAGTTTTGCTGTTTTAAAGCAGATCTGAGCCAGTGTCTCACCAGTGACTCCTGCTATGGAAACAGGTGGAATTTCTTAAAGAGGGAGTGAAAATTCTTGGACCAGATTTTGGCTGATTAAATTTTGCCTCAGCACCAGAATCGATCAATATCACAATAGGGAAACGGTTTTGGTTAACTTGGATGACTGTGGGAAGTATAAGTCTATGAAAGGGAGTGAAAGAGGACGTACCCACCAGTATCTCCCTCTTTACCAGCGGGCATCTTAGTTTCCCTGAAACGGACAAGATGCTACATAGTGTCCATCTTTTCCACAATAAAAACATAATCTTGACTCCCAACGTCTTTGTCTTTCATCAGGTGTTAGACGTGTACGTCCCACCTGCATAGGTTCTGGTTTAGGCAGCGTTAGGTGTGTCATTGGAACAGGATTCATGTAACCCTGGGACTTGTAGTCCTCTAAAACCGGCTTGTAGTTGCAAAACCCTCCTGATGACGCAGCAAGACAGGAAGAGGCGGCCCTCTGGGAGTTGTAGTCCCGTGCTCTTCGTCTTTCCCGGAAGCGTTCGTCCAGGGATATTGCTAAATTTATTAATGCGTCAAAACTAGGCGGCTCATCTCGTGCCGCAATCTGGTCTTTAATATACTCCGACAAGGAATTTAAAAACGTACCTTGCAACGCTCTCTCGTTCCATCCAGTCTGTGCGACGAGAATGCGGAACTCGAGAGCGTGCTCGGATACAGGTCGCCGGCCTTGACGTAATCCCAGCAAACGTTTCTCTGCATTGGGTAGTTGCAGCGGTCGATCGAAAATCCTGCGGAACTCAGTGAGAAGAGTGTCGAAAGAAACAGTATCCATGTCGTGTTGATGTAGAAATGAAGTTGCCCACCGGAGAGCGTTACTTTTGAGTTGCCTGGAAAAGTACGTGATCTTAGCAATGTCTGTGGAGATGCGCTGAGGGGCCCCCTTGAAGGCGAGTTTGCATTGGAGGAAGAAGCCTTCACATTGATCAGGGTCTCCAGAAAAAAGCTCTGAAGGTTTGATAAACAGTTCTTCATTAGTTGGTTTACTTACTGGGCTGTTGTCGGTGGGACTCGTTGCTGGTGGAGCAGCTGGGGCTGTAGATGGAGAGGGTGCCAGTCTCTGATTAATAGAAAAAAAACATTCCTCCAAGCTCCTGTAAGTTAGACAGAGTCTTTTGTTATTGAACTAAGATTTGTTTTAACATCTCTTCAAGTTGGTAAATTCGCTCAGCTTGAGAAGAGGATGAAGCTTGTTTGTTTATGGTCTCGTTCTGGGTTTGGTTTGGCTGGAGCATTTCTGTTGCGACTCAAGGTACCCAGTAGATAACGAGACCCAAAACGACACAAGACTCAATGAAAAGTGCACAGTGAAATAAATGGTTCTTATTTACATATATACATGTTGGTTGGCTGGAACCCCTGGAAGAGTAAAGGCACGGTCAGGATGGTCAGGAAAGGAGGTAGTACAGGAAATTGATTGTGTGGTCTTGTTTCTTTCTTACAGGTGGATTTGCAGAGTTACTCTGTGTAGAGTCCAGGGTTTCCAGAGAGGTCCAATCCAACAGGCAGTTCAAGGCAGGCAAGTGGCTGGAGGGCAAAAGTACAGGGAACGAGGCACAGGACCAAAAACGAAGCAGGACTGGATCCAAACAACAGGATGGCTGTACGCACACAAAAACAAGGTAAGTTCTCTTTCATCGATCCTAGTAATACTGGCTAGCAGCATAAATACCAAAAGAGGAATCAATGCTCCAGTGAAGAGTAGAGCTTGACTGCAGCCTTATGTAGAGTGGAAGCTCATCAGGTAGACGACCGTCAGCTGTGGGTAATCAGAGGCCATCTTGGGGCTGCAGCAAGTGCTACTCCTACAGAATCAGTATTATTTTCATCATCAGTATTTTTGTTGGCGTGACCTGTAAGTACAGCTGAAAGTATTGTGGGCAATCCCAGACCACTTACAGTAAAAATATTTAGTGACAGAAAATATTGATGGATGACAGCATTTTACACCATCATTCATCCAGTCAGGGTCAAAGGTTGGCCTGTTTAGGACACCACTGCAGAAAAATATGATATTTAGTGAAGAAAGTGAGTTGTCATCACCTGACTTTCCTGCTGGATTTTCTTTTATGTCTGCTTGTTTACTTTTCCACCTTGCTTCAGTCAGAACACCAGGCCTGGTTAGATTATTTTGTTTGACAGGTGAGATCAATTAATTCATGCACTCCAGAAACCCTTCCAGGTCTGTAGAGGCATTGCTTCATGTCGTCTGAGTTATTTTTACTCTGACATGACAGACAAAGGCAAAGATTTCTGAGTTTATGAACTGAAAAAGGTCACGTCACAAAACTCAACGTGACAGCTGTCTTTTGTTGCAGCTTTACATTATTTACTGGAGACTCCAACAGCTCCATCAAACTGAAAAAATAAATGCAGACAATTTTTGCTCTGATTATACATTGAATAAGACTTTATCCGTTTCCACTTTTGTCTCCTTTCAAGGGTATTTCAGTAAAAACAGGCGGAACATGAGAATATTCAGCAATATTTTATTTGTGTTCTTTTTCATTATTTAAAAAAAATATATAGTTTGTTTTATCAAGGATTTATTTTTGCCAGATTGGAGTCAAACATGTTGGTTTTAAGGGAAAAAAAAACAAACCTGTAGCTGTCACAGATGGTTGTTAAACCAGAGACATTAGGAAAGAACGATTTATCACTTGTTAATTAGGTTGAGTTTTAGAGATATTTGGCAGATTTCTATAAAGTCAGAGAGCAGTTTTAAAATTTGTGGCTGACCTCCGACTGCAAGAAGCCAATTTTTTCTTTCAGCCAGAGAAATATTTCAGTTCGTAGTTTGGGACAATGTTGTAAAATGATAAGTCTGAATACATTTGCCCTATTACATCTGTCCTGTTGTGCATTCTGCTGCTTTATAGCCTGTATAATTAAAGTAATCTAAGGAATTAGTTTTCCATTTTAAAAGTAATGTTTTGTTTAGCAGCACGGTGGCGCAACTGGTAGAGCTGCTGCCTCTCAGCGAGTAGGTTCTTGGTTCAAATCCCGGTCCGGGGCCTTTCTGGGTGGAGTTTGCATGTTCTCTCTGTGCATGTGTGGGTTTTCTCCGGGTACTCCGGTTTCCTCCCACAGACCAAAAACATGTATGTTAGGCTGATTGGCAACTCTAAATTGTCTCTAGGTGTGAGTGAGAGTGTGAATGGTTGTTTGTCTCATTTGTCTCTATGTGTCCCTGTGATGGACTTGCGACCTGTCCAGGGTGTACCCTGCCCCTCACACAGTGATTGCTGGACATGGGCACCGGCGACCCCGTGATCCAAAATGGAAGAAGCAGTTAAAAGATAATGGATAGATGGATGGATGTTTTGTTTAATAGCTCTCAATATTTAGCACTTCATCAGCTGTTATATCAGAAGTTGAGTCTTTTAGCAAACATACATATTTGATAAGTGACAAACAAACAAGCACCAACACACATGCCAAAATATTTAAATTTCATAGTTCATGTGAATACTCTTTTGAAATACAAAGTTTGTTTTCTCAGTCATCCAGGTATATAACAACAAAAAAGGTTGAATCATGTCATCTGGACTTCGTTTTTTTTGTTAAAAAGAAACGTTTCGCCCCTCATCCAAGAGGCTTCGTCAGTCTGAGGCCTAGCCATCTGGTATTACCCAGAAGCCACCCTGACTCTTGTGTTTCAAGCCTGCCTCAGATACCCCTGAAGTCTGGCCTTTTCACTAATGGTTTCAAAAACACAAAGTTTGTTTTCTCAGTCATCCAGGTATATAACAACAAAAAAGGTTGAATCATGTCATCTGGACTTCGTTTTTTTGTTAAAAAGAAACGTTTCGCCCCTCATCCAAGAGGCTTCATCAGTCTGAGGCCTAGCCATCTGGTATTACCCAGAAGCCACCCTGACTCTTGTGTTTCAAGCCTGCCTCAGATACCCCTGAAGTCTGGCCTTTTCACTAATGGTTTCAAAAACACAAAGTTTGTTTTCTCTCTTTTGAAATCTTTTACACAATCAGTAATTTAGCGATACATAGCTAGAGGCTGAGATGGGGTAGAGGCGGGGCAGCCGACCTGGGACCCAAAAGTCCCAGGTTCAATCCCCGCCATTCCCACATGTTGTGGTGTCTCTGAGCAAGACACTCAATCCCTAATTGCTCCCTGGGCACCTACATAGCTGCCCACTGCTCCACCTGGGTGTATCCCAGGTGTGTAGGTTAAATGCAGAAAACTAATTTCCTCATTGTATGGGAACATACAATGATGACAATGACAACACATAGCACTTATATTTATATACTTATACTATTTTAGAAGAAAAAAAAATTCTCCAGCAAGTGCCTCAGGCTAGACTGAAAATGCTACAGCTAACTGCTGTTGCTAGTTGTTTTCTGTAGGATTCCAGTATATTCTGGTTCTAACAACTCCCTTGCAGCCATTGAGGGGCAGGGTGGAGCCACACCCTCTCAGCTGTTCTTGATCCTGGCTGGTGACCCACGGGTGTACTGGCCATAGAGCCAGTTCTTCTCCAATGGAAGATTAAGCTACCTACTTGAAGCCTACTTGTGACAGTCCTACAAACTTTACCTTTGTGAAAATTAGAACTAATGTTTGTATCTCTTTGTTCCTCTTAGTCCTGGTGCTCGTGAATCATCCTGTGGATTTCAAGTCTCCTAGTGCCTTTGGGACCACAAACCTCTGTAGAACCAAATCCCAGACACACCAGTCTCCTCGTTGTCAATCTGTGAAAAACAACATTTCTGGTTCAGTATCTGAGTTCTGTCCTGCCACTCTCCAACTCATCATTACTCTCCTTCCTCAACAAGTGCTTTTTCAACTGGCATCCTTCTCCCTCCTCTCCAAGACTGTCAAACAAAACAACAAAAAGTAAGAGAAGAATCTTCTGATCAGTACCCTGAATATTATTCCTGTCGACAGTTAACGTTTCAAATTCCCTTCCAGATACCTACCCCTGAACACTGTAAATAAAGTCACTTAACTATTTGTAAGGACGGTACTTTTCTGTGGCCCGGTTTGTGTCTGTTTCCCTCGTGCTTCCTCGTTAGTTTCCATTGTTGCCACCTGCGTCTCGTCTCAGCTGTTGTCATCATGTCTCGTCTCCTCACAGTATTTAAGCAGTCCTATTCTGTCTTGTTCTTGTCGGGTCGTCTTCGTTGGTACTCTCCCTTGGTCTCCTGAGTCTTGTCCTAAGTCTGTCCTGAGTCTTCCTGGTCCCTCGAGTTCCCCGTGTCTCTCTTGTCGCCTGAGTTCCTCGTGCCTTGTTCATGTAAGTTTTGCTGCCCCGTCAGCTTGTTTATTTTGTACTTTTATTTATCATTAAAACATATTTTTTGTATATCTGCCGAGTTGAGTCCCTGTTCTGCACTCTGGGTTCGCTGCTAACCGCAAACTACGACACTATTTTGTGAATGTCTAAGTCTCCTTGCCATCGGTCTACAATGTGTTTAAATATTTGCGTCAGTCATGATATTCTCGAAGTATCTTGATGCATGCTCAATAATCCAGATAGAAAAATCTAAAAAAGTTAAATCTGGTCCTCTAGACAATTAAAAAAAAAACTATTTAGATATTCTCAAAGTATTCTGTATTGTGTTTGTATTGTGAAAAGCAGGGGACCGTTGGAGTCAGTCTCCCCACTATTGCAGACATCTGCGCCTCCAGGTGCAAGAAGGGGGTCACCTGCATCATGAAGGACCCCACTCACCCAGCACACACACTTTTTGCCCTGCTCCCCTCAGGAAGGAGGTTGAGGAGTATTAAATGTAGAACCACTAGACTGAGGAACAGCTTCTACCCTGAAGCTGTTAGACTTGTAAATCTCTAATCAGGATAATCACTGTGGAAAAAAAATGTCACTGTAATGACACTTTGATTGTTGATGTGCTGCTGACTATCCATGCTGCTGATATCATGCTGCTGATTTATTTTCTGCCGCTGTGTTCATTCATACACATCTTCTCACACAGACTAATGTTCGTGCTGCTGTTGTTTGGCATATTCTTTTTGTACTATTAGTGTTTAGCATATTTTTTTGTTTAGCGCATTTCTTAGTTCATATCTTAGATCTTTTTTTTTTCCTTCTTTCAGCTGCTCCCTTCTTCATGGGTTGCCACAGTGAACTGAGTCGCATGTAACTGGGACCCTGTGTACACAATTTTGTTTCACCTCATCAAAGTCAGTTTCTTTATTTGTCATTCACATCACATGTGGTACATGAGGTGGAACAAAATTGTGTACACAAGGTCCCAGTTACATCACACAAAAGTCCATCCATCCATTATCTTTACCCGCTTATTCCATTTTGGGTCACGGGGGTCACTGGTGCCCATGTCCAGCAATCACTGTGCGAGGGGCGGGGTACACCCTGGATGGGTCGCAAGTCCATCACAGGGCCACATAGAGACAAACAACCATTCACTTGCTCATTCACACCTAGAGAAAATTTAGAGTTACCAATCAGCCTAACATGCATGTTTTTGGTCTGTGGGAGGAAACCGGAGCACCCGGAGAAAACCCACGCATGCACGAAGAGAACATGCAAACTCCACCCAGAAAGGCCGCTGGACCGGGGTTTGAACCAGGGACCTGCTCGCTGAGAGGCAGCAGCTCTACCATTTGCGCCACCCAACAAAAGTATACATTGTAAATAAAAACAGTAATAAGATCTAAGATATCAACTAAGAAATACGCTAAACTTCTTGTAAGAATACACTAAGCACTAATAGTACAAAACAATACGCCGAACAACAGCAGCACCAACGTGAGTCTTTGTGAGCAGATGAGGACAAATGAGCACAGCTTCATGAAATAAATCAGCAGCATGGAGAGTCAGCAGCATATATCAACAATCAAGTGGCATTACAGTGATTTTTTTCACAGTGATGTGAAAAACGTGATGCGAATGACAATAAAGAACCTTGACCTTGAAATAATGACAATGCAAAGGGTGTTCAAATTAAATGCTAAAATGTTTGAGACAAACTGATTTGAAGGAATACTTAAGATCTTTTTAAGTAGGGTTCTGAGTAATTGTTATAAATAAGTCAAGTTTTATTTGTAAGTTATTTGAACAGCTTTACTTTGGAGAAATAGTGTACTTTTGACAAGACAGTTCATCTAGTTTGAGTGCAGTCAAGATTTACATGGATTGCTGCTTTCTTAAAAAAAAATAACATGAACAAAGCCCAATCTCTAAAATTTATTAGATGTCTCAATGATGTTTACATTTAATGATGTCTCATTAGATGTAAGCAGTCCATCCATCCATTATCTTTACCCGCTTATTCCATTTTGGGTCACGGGGGTAGATGTAAGCAGTATTTTATTTAAAACAAAAATGACCTAAATTATGTAATGTAATTTGTAAAATAAAATTGATGCCAATGTAAAAGAATAAATAAAAGCCCAACATTTTTCAGTCAGGTCATCTGGACAGTTTCTTTTTTTTTTTGTGCTGAAATGTTTTGTCTTCGATCAGGAAGGCTTCATCAGTCAAGGAAACACACAACAAAACTGATTCTTCCCCCAACAGCTTACTCCAAAGTGGAACAAACCAGTTATGTTGGTGCTAAGATGGTCTCTTTGTCACGCCCCCTCCTCCATTGCCAGCCCTCTTCCGGGGAATTCCAAGCTTGTATGTATTGCTTTTAAAGTTACATGAAGCCCCATGATGTCCAGCATTATATCTGATCATTTTATTGTTCCATTGCAACATGACACAGAACTATGGTACATGTCTCCATGGTTCAGACAGCTTGACAGAAAGTGGTGCTAAATTATCAGGCATCTTCTATCTTCTGTGGAAGCTGCTCTGAGGACTGTCCTGTTATTTAAGAAATGGCATGGAGCTTACTCATCAGCAACCCTCTGCTTGTCGTGTCAAACTGGTTGAAAACAACAAAGTCCATGCTCAATAATCCAGGTATACAATCCAACATTTTTCAGTCAGCATTTGCATGAATAGCTGTAACATTTCTGGGAAACTATTCCTTTAAACTTAAGAACAGGCTAAAAGGTTATCAATACATTTATTACTAAAGTAGATGTTGTCTATGTCTCTAAACTGGGGCTGTTCAAGAAAACTGATACTTGTGAATTTTAGACAGAAAACACAGTAAAAATAGCTGAACTATTCCATTGAAGCAAGAGCAATCCACTTTGGTCTTGACCCCCACCCCCCAATTCACTAGCCTAGCTTGTCAGACAGGTCAGACTTAAACTTTATTTCTCCAAACTGAAGCTGTTCAAAAAGATCTATAACAGGTAAGACATCATTGTTCATAACCCCAATTAGCTCTGCTCTATCTCTTCACATTATAACACTGGACAACAGTGTTCTGGGCAGCACGTCTCATCCCCAAAATGCCCCCCGGGCGCTTTCAATAGCTGCCCACTGCACCACCTGGTGGTGGATGGGTTAAATGCAGAGACTAATTTCGCCATTGTATGGAAACATACAGTGCTGACATTGTGATGACATTATTATTATTATTATTATTATTATTATTATTATTATTATTATAGTGGAGTAGCGCCTCAGTGAGAAGATTGCAGGATCGCTTTCTCTTTTTTAGTGACCAACATGGAGACTTCTACGAGGTAACATTAGCTACTAAAATAAAGGCTCTTAGCCAGTTTCTGTTGTGTTTAATTAACCTTATCCAACCAATATTCAATTCAGGATAACATTTTGTGCTCATGATGATGCTACATGTGAAAATCCAAGCTGTTATAATGAGCTACATTGTATATAAAACCTTTAAATTGACCTTGTTTTTTTTTTTTTTTTTTATCTAACAATGTAAAAAAGTATTATAAGTATATTTTGAAAAGAAGATGCACTACTCTTGGCATTTCCAACTAAACCCATATGGCTACTTAAAAAGACAACAGTCTGATGTTGCCTTTCATGCTGAGGCAATTTCATGTTTTTCCACTCCATCTTCTCCCAAAGCATGAGCATCAGTGAGTTACTGATTTGTCTGTTTATTAGGCTAAAATCCAGCAGTGTCTTGTGATGCCTCTCACTGTGTTTGAGTTTGCTGCTTGTGTGTGTGCACGGTCTACTGTGAGTTAAACTAATAAAGTCATATTCTGTCTGAATATTCACCTTAAAGTTTTCACTGTCCTTTTAAAATGAAAGTTTCTCTTCTCGCATTCATGCTCAACTTGAACATGAAAGTGTACGTACACAGTGTGCCATCTGTGAGCAGCAGAAAGGATTTGTGCCTGCTTCTCTGTTATCCTTGGGATAAAAATAAGCACAATATGCAACAAACAGAAGAAATGTGTGCATCTGATCTGTGCATTTTTATGTTCAAGAACAACTATACAGACAAAAGAAAAGGTGAAGTCAGTATTTTACTAAACGGCTGTTGGAAACTAGAATAGAATAGAATAGAATAGAATAGAATAGAATAGAATAGAATAGAATAGAATAGAATAGAATAGAAACAGCCTTTATTGTCCCACGGATGGGAAATTCAAGTTTAACAGCAGCAACAGATAAAAAGATAAAAATATTTCACACAAAAGTTCCTAAATGTTAATAAACAATACAATATATAAAGAAACAAGATAAACAATATCAATAATAATGTTCAATATGCATTGGAACATTGATAAGGACAGACTATTGACAATACAGTAGTATAGGCAGGGTGTGTGTTTTAGCAGAGGTCAGCATGTTTTTAATACTTATTGAGTTTGTTGGGAGCAGTGATGGTTGTAGAGTCTAGTTGTTAAAGGATTAATAAGGGAGTCTCCAAAATGTCTCAAAATGTTTGCAGGGGTTCTCAACTTTGTCCTGTGAGGCACAGAAGCTCTCAGTCATGTTGAATGTTGGATTTTGAACGTTTTCTCAAAATAGTCACTAATTTGTCATGGAAGAGTTTAAACATGGCCAAAGTACTACTACAATTTATAAAATATTGAAAAGTGGGAGTAACTTGTATGAACATGGTGATAAGGTCAGCGAGTAAAAATCTTGATTTTATTATATTAACATACATTTGGAATGGGAAAAAGCCACACTTGTGAAAAGATCATCTTCGGAAAACAAGATGGTGGAATAGCCCTTCCAAATCAAAGATTCTATTATTGGGCAACTAATTTGTGGTGTCTGTCATTCTGGGCGTATTATTACTCTGATAAAAGTGGCCCTATTTGGGTTGATAATCTTGTGACTCTCAAATTTTACTACTTGTAGCATCGGTACCTTTTATCATGGATCGGACAATCACTAACCCTGTAGTTAATATCTAAATGTTCGACGTAATGTTTTTGTGTTATGGGTGCTTGGTGTATATTTGGTTGATGTTTTTCTTGGTTCATATCTTGGATGTTATCATTGTTTTTCTTTTGCATTTTATTGTTGGATGTAACTGGGACCCTGTGTACATAATTTCTCTCCACCACATGTACCACTTGAGGTGTGAATGACAATAAAGAAACTCTGACTCTGAAAAAAAATAAAATAAATTTAAGTCTGGTCTTCTGGACATTCAAAAAACACACACACAAAAAAAGTACAAACGTTTTGTCTTTCATTCGAAAGACTTCCTCAGTCTGAGGTGCTGTATTCAGCTCAGTCTTATAAATAGCACATACTCGTAGTTGATCAACCAGTTTGCTGCTGACAGCAAAAACCAGCTGCTCACATGATCAAGAAGGACTATCAGCCTAACGATGGATCATTAGCACCCTCATGGCTGTTTACTATTCAGAGGAGGCTGAGTGATACTAGCAATAACAGCATTGTAAGAGGGGGACAGTTGAACATGGAGGCCTCCGCCCCTGTCTAATGATGGACAGTTTCTTTTCACAGAGATGGCCTCCTTTACTCCTCTTTCAAACCATCATTCCTTTCTATCCAGGATGTGAACATCTTCATCCCTGAAAGAGTGACCGCTGACCTGGAGATGAGTGTAGACTGCAGAGTCCTGGCCTGATGTTGTTGATCTTCTGTGCTGGGCCATCCTTTTGGCCAGTGGCTGTTTAGTTTCCCCGATGTAAGACTGATCGCAGCCCTCCTGACACTGAACAGCATACACAATATTACTCTGTTTGTGCCCAGGGACTGGATCATTGCGATGAACCAGTCTTTGCCATAATGTATTTTGGGGTTTAAAAACCACTGGGATGTTGTGTTTAGAAAAAAACATCTCAGTTTCTCTGATACTCCCGCAACATATGGAATGACCACAGGTCTGGGTTCCTCCTTTTCACCTGATGGCTGACTGGAGTCATGTTTGGGTTTCTTCTCTGCTTTCAGGAAAGCTCAGTTAGGATATCCACATTGCTCTAGAGCCTGTCTTGTGTAGGATTTCTCCTTCTGCCTGGCTCCTGAGTTAGTGGGGATGCTGTCTGCTCTGTGATACAGAGTCCTGATGACTCCTAACTTGTGCTCCAAAGGGTGATGGAAGTCAAACTGCAAATACTGGTCTGTGTGGGTGGGTTTGCGGTACACCTCAGTTTGCAAATGTCCTCTATCAGAAACTGAGACCTCACAGTCCAAGAAAGCCACCTGCCATTTTTTACATCTTCTCATGAGAACTGTATATATTTATCCACCAAGTTGATGTGATCAGTGAAATGTTGGACTTCCTGAGATTTAATTTTAACCCAGTTGTCGTCAACATACCTGAACCAATGACTTGGTGGTGTCCTTGAAAAGGATGTCAAGGCTCTTTTCTACCTCCTCCATATACAGGTTGGCAACAATAGGAGAAACTGAAGACCTCATAACACACCCATGTTTCTGCCTATAGTATTGGACCCCATATGTGAAGTAGGTTGACCGCAGGACAGTTTCAAGAGTTGACACAGTTGCTCTGTGGAAATCGTGGTCCTGTTGCTCAGAGTGGTGTCTGATTTTAACCTTAAACTGACCACCTCTACTGCCTCATCAACAGGAATGCACGTAAAGAGTGATGTGACATCAAAAGAGACCACTGTTTCAGTCTCCATGATGACATCCCTCACCTTATCCACAAAGTCCATTGTTAGGTATTTTCTGTTGACCTTTAAAGAAAATAATTTCACACAAACACGGCGAGATGGGTTTTAGCGCTCAATACCTTTGCAAAGGGAGAGTCACTGGCTAGGTCAGGGTGAACTCTACCGTTTTGCTGGGTGAGTCTCGTATTTATTTAGATAAAAGTGGAACACAAAAACAAGACGGTCAGAACATTTTTAGAAGATTGAGCCTGTACAGATAGTTTCTTGATAAACGTCCACTTGATGTAAAACAGAACTTTCTAGAACTTACACACAGCAATGATATAAAGCAGAACCAAAATAAACCTTTTGTTCTGTACATGCAGAAACAGATATTAATATGAGATAGAAGCTTTTTTTAAAGGATAAAATAGAAAAATTCTAACATCCACGGTGTTCTGTATGTGGTGTTCTGAGCTGCCAACTAAAGGGATGAGTACAGACGTCAGATATTTGGAAACATTGTAACTGACAGAGTTAATCATGCTAACAATTGGTCTTAAAGGTACACCTTGTTTGTGGATTTTAGGTAAACCATACAGACTAGGTGTGGCCTCCCCTGGGTACAGTCTGTGGTACAGAATACAGTCAATAGCCTTGTCCTGCTCCAAAATTTTCAGGCAATCTATTAACTTCTTCTTGTAACCACTTCCTGGATCTCTTTTCAGAGGTTCATAAGTGGTTAAGTCACTAAGGAGTGTCATAACTTTCTCATGATTAGGGCTTTAACAGACTATTCGAGTAATCTACACATCGATTCCTAGGACACCTATCGAGGTTTTTTAATTTCATGTCGAGTATTTGTGGTGACGTTTTTACGCCACCGTTGCGTCATCGCATCATGTGTCACGTGATCGGTTACAAAATGGATTCCTCAAAGCAGACGGATGGAGCAGAGCAGGCCCAGTCTTGACAAACAGGTAAAAATGCATCAATAGTTTGGAAATATTTCACTAAAGATTAATCTTCTGGTTCAACTACTGTATGGAAACAGAAAATGAATAAACTTCCTGACTGTTTGGAGCTCGTTGCGAACCGGTGTGTCTTGCTTTCCCGAGTGAGGTAGGCACAGGACACGTGCCACGCCCTCACCACAGCCTCTCCTCCAACGGGTCTCAAAACTAATCCTATGGCTCAGGTATTACCTGCAGCCGTTTCCTAGGACAGTTTTAGTTTTAAGGCTGTGTTGAGATGATTCACCCAGACTGTTAACTACCTCCGATCCTTGTACCACACCCAAAGTCTCACCTCGTGCCTCGCCCGACCTAGCAGCAGGAGTGGGGATGTTTAGCAGACGAGGAAGCGCAAGTTAACGGTAGCTCATCTCCTGATTTAGCGTTGCAATTGTTAACCGATCTGGCTTTGTTTAGAGTCTAGGCACAGGACTCTTGGATGTTGTTTTATAATCAAAAGCTAGTAAACTGTTTAAAACCTCCCGTGCTTCTGTTGTTTCGCTAAACCAAGTTTTCCACTTCCAAGAACAAAAGGGGTGTTTGAAATAAGAATCCAGAATTTTACGTTTTGCTTTGCTTTAATCAATAAATTTTGCAGGGGAACAGTGGTATGCACAATAATGATTACACTTGATTACAAAGAGATTACATGATGAATAATTTTCACTCCTTAGTCCCTTTCCAGTTGTTGACCTTTCCTGGGCAAGGTAGATCTCCGTCCCTGTGGATGGGCTTGAGACAGGCCCTTGGACTCCTCTCTGCTCGGCCTCGGACGTCTTTTAGTCCGGCCGGCCACGCCCGGTCTCACTCAGGAACACAAGTACCCACACAGTTTACCTATTCTCTCTACCTGACCCAACACATTATTTCTCACTGCAAGGAAGACCCTTCTGCAACTCTGAGCAACCAGATTTATAATATAATTGATTTTTCTGCCTGTCAATTCATACACCGCTGCTTTAATTTGGAATAAGGTTTTGTTAAGGACTAAATTTGAGAAACGTCCTCTTACCATGTTTCCTGAATTAGCAAGAGGCAAATTTCCCAATCTCTCTCGGATGTAGGTCGTTTCTGGTCCTCTGGCTGGTCTGAATATTGAAGAAAAGGATTTAGGAATAATCCGGGCTGATGGGTTGATGAATAGTTCCAAAAAGAAGCGTATTCCAACAGATTTCACCCTAGTTCTCCTCCAGCAGAGACCGTCCAAATTGCTCTATTGGTCCACAATCGTCTCGTGGTCCTCGCAGGTACTCGCATGAGTAGTGGGTCCCCAAAACAGCGGAGTTTTCACAGAAACTTCTGTTTATATAGCCTTAGATTTTGACTGACATCTCCAGACCGATCATGCCATCAGGCAAATCCAACCTCTTCTGGGTTGGACCTTGGTCCGAATTTACAGGCCTCTTATGAGGTTTTGCCAGTCACTCCTCATGCATATTAAAATCTGGGTGTACTTTTTTCAATTATGCTTAGTCATCCTTGAGTTGTCCTATCCTGATTTGCTCAGAGCTGTTTCTGGGGCTTTTCCATTGCGTAATACCTTTGCTTGCATAACTTCTTCGAGAACATTCGTGAAACTACGGGGTTCTTCTTCCAACAATCAACAACATGAACAAGCTTAAAACAGATTACATTCTAAAATCATAATGTTTATATTTTAAAATCACAAAGTTTATAATATCACTTGATTATCTACTTGTTTATTGATTTATTATAAACACATCTTTCTCATTCATCTGAAACTGGTAATTTTTATTAAAAAGAGACAACATCTTCTGCTCTGTTGTCCTCTCTCTGCGTGTGTGTGTGTGTGTGTGTGTGTCCAAGCAAGCCTGTGTGTGTCTGTGTAGTTGTGTGAGCGTGTGTCATATACATTTGTGTTTATGGGGTGTGTAAGTGTATGTGTTTCTCCACACATGGTTTTCATTATCTCAGACTCCGAGGCCTAGAATCAGGGCATGTCAAGACATGTTCATTTTGTAGGAGCAGGCTGAACTCCGCACTTCGCTTCCTTGACAGGTGTTACACATATTTTGTGTGGGGCGGTGTTACATGCACTGTTGTAGGTCATAGAATATGGTATAACACCGGGTCCAATCGACCGAACCAGAATCAGCTTCCTCTGACCTTGTTTCACAACAAAAAGCAAAAAATATGAATCTCTAAACCTATAAAAAAATCTATAAACATATTAACCTCTAAACCTAAACTTAATGCACACCACAGCTGGCGGTGGTGCGGGGTGGTCGACCCCCCACTGTTTTTAGTTTCATTTTTGACGTGCTGCACGTTTCTTCACGTTTGCAGCTTAATAATAAAAACAAATAGTTTAGTTTTCCTGTGACTTATTTGTAGTATCTCCCAATGTTTTGTTGGTCTTTTTTTTGTAAATAATTACCTTTTTTACGGTTTTATTTATTTATTTATTTTTGTATCTTTAGATCCTATTATGTCATCAAGTACTCGAGTTCTACTTGAGTTTTATTATGTTAATGTCGAGTTTAAAAATTATGTTGTCGTTCAACCACTACTCATGATAGTCTTTCTGGTTCAAAATCACTGTGCACCTTCCTTTGTCTGCTGGGAGAATGATGATGTTTTTGTCCTTACCTTAGTAAGGACAAAAACATCATCATGTGTGGTGAATGCATCCCTCTCCTCTCTACTGATGTTGGAAAGTGGTGGTTTGGCATTGCTGAGGCAGGCTGAAACTTTGATTCTGAGCTGTTCTGTGTCACACTCTTTAATTTTGTTGTTGCGGATGGCTGATTCTGTGGCTGTGATCATCTCAACTTTGAAACTTATCCAATATTAATAAAACTTACTTCAAATTGCCTTTTTGGACATGCATGCATATATTTGTACAAATTGTACTTGCCTCTAGAGAAGAGATTATTACACCCTCATATAAAATAAATAATGATGATGATATCGGAATGGTATTGATATCGGCTGATATACAAATTTAGCTATCGGGATCAGATCGTAAGTAAAAAAAATGTGGATCAGTGCATCCCTAGCTATTATTTTTGACAATTCAGGGAGCTCAACAAGACAAAAACAGTCTTAACACAAATCTAGTAATATTGCTAAAGCTGCATCATCTGATAGGGGACCAGGGGTAGTAGAAGGAAGGATGGTTTGAATTTTCTCTCTATTTGAAATAATTTTTTTTTTTTTTTAAATCTCGAAGTCATCACTGCTTATAGTTTTAGGGATACATGATTCAACAGAGATGGGACTTTTAATTAGTCTAACTATAGTACTGAACAGAAACCTAGGGTTATTTTTATTCTCATCTATTAAAGATGAATAATGTAAAGTTCTAGCTTTACGGACAACTTTCTTATATGCTAACAGATTATCTTTCCAAGTTAAATAAAAACATTTCATGTTAATGTAGCACAATTTTCTCTCCTGCTTTCTAGATGCCTGTTTTAAAGTATGTAACTCAGAACTGAACAAAGGAGCCAGCTTCCTCTGATTGATTACTTTCTTTTTCAGCGGAGCAATTTTATCAAGTGTATATCTGACACTGTTTTCAGCTCTACTACATTCTTTGCCAACTCCTCCTTCAGGACCACCCCTACTCCATTTCTCTTTCTACCCACATAATGGTAAAGCAGTTTAATCCGTGCTCCAATTTGCCAACCTTGCTGCCCTTCCAATTGGTCTCTTGGACACAAACATCTACCATCCTTTTTTGTATCATGTCAGCCAGCTCTCTACTGTTGGATTTGATATCTTTTATATCTTTTTATATCTTTTGACAAGCCTTGACATTTCTCTGATGATGTGAAATGATGCATTTTCTACATGGTGTGTGCATGTATAATCATACACTAATTACTTCATGTTATATATAATCTCATAAGTGCTAAGGATAATCATACAAGTTCACATTTGATATAATTCTGAGGGAAACAGAGACAGGTAAGATACTTATTTGTGCAGCAGGAAATGATCTCTCTTTGTTCTCTGAGCAGAGCAGCTGAGAGTTGAGGGCCCAGCAATGTGACACACTGCGCACACATTGATTAAACATAAATAACGCTAAAACACAACATTCATATACTTTATACTTAACATAGGTTGAGTATTTATGCTCTCACATTAATAATAGTTCAGTCACACAGAAAACGTGTTTTAAAACTCTATACAGACGAAAGCCAGAGTAAGTGTCCTGCGTTCCAAAACGAAGCTCGTAAATCAACCCTTATCAGTAGAGAATGAGCCGAAGGCTGTCTGCGGCCTTCGGAGGTTACCATGGAGATAAGATCTGCTCCTGAGTGGCTGAACATGGTGTCACTCGGACATTCAAGAGGGTTTGACATCCAATCACAAGTCTGTCCGAACCCGAAAGGGCGGGACATGACAAACCTATAAATCTTGCTCAGACACAAAGTTTGATTGAACAAACACGAGGCTGATTCACCAGGCAAGGTTCACTCTGACTTTGTTCCTCAGACTGCATTCTGATTACATGTAATATCTGCATACTTTAACTTTGTCTCAATTAAATCTTTAATACTAAGGTGAAGTGCTCCTGGAATTCTGTGCTCGGGTCATTTTGAACACCCCAACCCTTCAAATGGTGACCCCGACGTGATGATCTACGAGCACACGAGGAGCGGTGAGATTCGACCGATGAGCGGAGCGACTGTTCGCATCCAGAGGAGAGGTGCCTCACATTAAAACAGGTAAGCGGGTTACCTAAGTTGGCCGAAAGGCCCAAAAACTCCGCTATTCGGCCGTAAACCAAATTGAGCCTCTGGATGGGCATGGTGTGTTCTGTCTCCTGAAATAAAGGAGAAATAGAAGCTAATGTTAATATAATAACTAGAGGCATTGAGCACAGAGCTTAAAGTGTGCAGAATATAGGATAAGAGAGTACAAATAAGAAAGAGAGAGCGCTAAGACTAAGGTCAAAGAGAAAAGTGAAGATAAGAGATAAGAAAAAAAAGACTAAGAAGGACAAAAAACAAAAATAAGGGAAGAAAAAAATCCTAGTAGTATCTCTGCAGTAGCGCACCTCCTATCGGTCGACGGGCCGGTAGTTAAACGTAGACTGGGTCACGTGAGCTCAGCTGACGTCGGGCTGGGGAATTGAGGGACCCCTTAAACGGACGGAATTGGCAAATAAAACTAAGATTAAAACGCGAGTCGGGGACCGTGGAAAATGCGTGAATAAATTAATAAAAGGAGAAAACCATGCTATAAAAAATAAAAATAAAAACTCATAATTTAAAAATCCGCACACGATGCGATTAATAAAAAACTCATAATTAAAAAATCCCGCACACGAGGCGAAAGAAAAAATTTAAACAATTAAAATGCAAAAAAAAAAAAACTCATCTGTCTATGTGTGTGTGAAACGAGTGAGGCTCATCTCTGTGTGTGAATAAACGAGCAAAGACACCTCGGGTGGAGGTTTCTGATGAGTGTTTTGATCGGTGCAACAAAAAAGCTGACACTGTTTTGGGTCGAGGCTTGTGTGGGCTCCGATCAATGCACGGTCAGCAGCTGATGGAGTGAAAGGATTACAAAATAAAGTTTGAGGGCCGTATGAGAGTGGTTTATGCTGAATGAGAGATGGAGCTCTTGGAGCAGAGTAATGTGATATATAAGTCTTTCTGGGGCCGCAGACAAATTAAAAAGGACCAAAAGAACCATCCAAGAGTCAAAAAAGCTTATGAAGTACTGGTACTCATTTGCCAGAGTGTGCAGGGGTTGAATCAGGAGGAGTACACAGGAAAACAACCTCCACCCTATGTGACTTAAAGACTTGTCCAACGGCGCCCCCTATTGGAGTGTACCCAGTGATGTACGTGACATCAGGGACCGTACACAAAGGGAATGAGGGCTGGAAAGAAGTGGAAGAGGAGGCAGGTGATGAAGGAGGGATGAGCCGAAGGATGGACGCAGAACGAAGGAGAGACATCAGCCAGCAGCTGGCTGAACAAAACCAACAACCTCTGAGAGGAGCCTCAGATTCAGGATGCTTTGTTGAAAATCACCGGTAGACATACACAATCCGAACAACAAAAAAACGTATTTTAGGAAGGCTGTACTTGAAGGTTCGCCTATTGACGTTGTAGATGACCTAAAAAAAAAAAATGCTGACTTGCTTGCAGCTGATGCTGAGAGGTGGGAGAGACATGTTGTACATCGTCTTAAACATGCTAAAAAACAGAGAGAGAAGGAAGCAAATGAGTTACAGGACATGAAAAATCAGTTGGTTAAGCTTAAATTGAATGATGCCAGACATAAAATAAATGAGGAGAAAAAGTGAAAGAGAAAAAACAAATGGTGGTTCAGGAGGGTGTCGAAACCTTCACACTAGGGGTAGTTGCTGTACAACAGTGGTCTGAAACATCTGGTCCGTGGGCCAGAGGGGGACATCCAGCCAGGGGAGCTGGATGAGGGAGAAGGGGTGGCGGTGTGGCGCGGAGGGGTTGGGGACGTGGCGTCTCACGCTGGGGATGGCAGGGGGATGCTTGTTTCCTCTGTGGTCAGCAGGGGCACTGGGCGAGAGATTGCATGTACCCAGGCCCACCTCCCCACCAGCCAATGAGGGAACAACAGCCGTCAATCAACCACACACCACCTGGCTGCCAGATGTCACAGCGGTCAGTGGACGTTGTTGGATTTTCTGGGGTAAAACAGAGATTGCCTGTAACAGTTCCCCTTACCACTAAAGTGGGAACACAAACACTGGCCCATCCTTTTGTGATTGCGAAAAATGCACCAGCGAATCTCCTTGGGAGAGATCTTCTCATAAAGCTTGGAGCGTCCATTCTTTGTGCACCTGATGGACTGATTGTCCGGCTCCCGGATGGAACCACCTTGAACTGTGGCCAGGTCACCATTTCCCACTCTCAATGTGTGATCCAACCCATCCAAGACGAGTATGCTGACATCTACTAGGGGCTGATTGAACCTGAGATCCCTGGGGGAATGGGTGTTTTCTCTGCGTACTTGGCGTGGGAGCCGTGGTTCCGGACTCTTGAGCCATACACGCCGCTCTCAGACCCCTTACATGTAACCCTCTGTTATGACAGAAAAGGTGACGAGGTTTTTCAGGATCACTTTGCAGAGCAACTACAAGGGAAAATCTGGTCAATTAAAACAGGTAACATTTATGCGGGAAAACAAGGGGTGGCAGCTATTGTAAACTTAACTCTAGACCAAGAAGCTTGGTATATGGTATATGTCCAAGATGGCCGCGCTCAGAGCAGTTGCAGCTTCACAGGCTCCCGGTACCATCCCAGTTTTTAGAAGTTTTGATATTGACTCTGTGCCTGACTCTGCGCGATTTATGCATGTGAACTATAGCCAAACCGAACTGATGAGAATAGGAGCGGATTTGCCACGAAATATAGCAGAAATCAGCAACAAACTCAAAGCTACGCTCGGCAGAATGCAGATCTTAAAGTCATCTACCTGGAAGCTGCAGCAGAGGCGTTCCAGCGGGCAGAAGAGGAAGCGCTGCTCCCGGCTTAAGAGGAGAGGATGCCGGGCGGGGGTTATGGTGAGGCTACGAGCTAACGCTAAAGCCGGTAAACTCCCCATGCCGTCTCTCTTTCTGTCGAATGTCCGCTCGTTGGACAACAAGGTGGATTTACTTCGTCTGAGAGCGGGCGCCTCAGAAGAGATGAAGAAGTGTGCGGTGCTTTGCCTCACAGAAACGTGGATTACAAGTGAAACGCCGGATACAGTCTTCCAGCTGGATGACAGACTTTTTTTTCGAGCGGACCGCTGCAGCGAGCTAACGGGGAAATCACGGGGGGGGGGGGGGGGGGGGGGGGG
>NC_056515.1:4992349-4993156 GCF_014905685.2 Nematolebias whitei | reverse complement strand
GTGTGCATTTACGTGAGTAAAAGTTGGTCCACGAACTGTACTGTTGTAAATAGCTCATGCTCGAAGGCTTTGGAGCAAATAACAGTGAAATGTCGGCCACATTATCTACCCCGCGAGTTCACAGTGACTTTTATCACAGTTGTTTACATTCCTCCGGACGCTAATGCTAACGAATCACTACAGGAGCTTCATGATATCATCAGCTCGCTGCAGAACAAACACCCCGAGGCTCTTTACGTTGTAGCCGGAGACTTTAACCACGTGAATCTAAAGGACTGTCTCCCAAGCTTTAATCAGCATGTGACGATTCCGACACGTGGAGACCGCACGCTGGACCGTGTTTACACGAACGTAAAAGATGCATACAAAGCCGAACCTCGCCCCCACCTAGGACTGTCAGACCACATCTCAGTCTTCCTGGCTCCTGCTTACATGCCCCCGCTGAGACGCTCCAGACCAGTACAAAAGAAAGTTAAATGTTGGAGCCAGGACAGTGGCCCCATACTGAGAGATTGTTTTGATCGAACAGACTGGCAGGTTTTCAGAGAAGCTGCTGAAAATGGAGGTTCGCTTGATCTTGACCAATACACATCCTCAGTACTGGGTTACATTAGTACATGTACTGACACAGTCTCCACTATCAGAAATGTTATAAGCTACCCAAACAGAAAACCTTGGCTGAATGCAGAGGTGCGTACCCTACTGGAAGCCAGGAACACTGCCTTCAGGTCTGGAAACTCAGAGGAGCTGAGTAGGACAAGAAAAGAGCTGGTTGCTGGTATTAAGAGGGCCAAGGCCACATATGCA
>NC_056515.1:4978233-4992249 GCF_014905685.2 Nematolebias whitei | reverse complement strand
GGCGGAGTGTGCATTTACGTGAGTAAAAGTTGGTCCACGAACTGTACTGTTGTAAATAGCTCATGCTCGAAGGCTTTGGAGCAAATAACAGTGAAATGTCGGCCACATTATCTACCCCGCGAGTTCACAGTGACTTTTATCACAGTTGTTTACATTCCTCCGGACGCTAATGCTAACGAATCACTACAGGAGCTTCATGATATCATCAGCTCGCTGCAGAACAAACACCCCGAGGCTCTTTACGTTGTAGCCGGAGACTTTAACCACGTGAATCTAAAGGACTGTCTCCCAAGCTTTAATCAGCATGTGACGATTCCGACACGTGGAGACCGCACGCTGGACCGTGTTTACACGAACGTAAAAGATGCATACAAAGCCGAACCTCGCCCCCACCTAGGACTGTCAGACCACATCTCAGTCTTCCTGGCTCCTGCTTACATGCCCCCGCTGAGACGCTCCAGACCAGTACAAAAGAAAGTTAAATGTTGGAGCCAGGACAGTGGCCCCATACTGAGAGATTGTTTTGATCGAACAGACTGGCAGGTTTTCAGAGAAGCTGCTGAAAATGGAGGTTCGCTTGATCTTGACCAATACACATCCTCAGTACTGGGTTACATTAGTACATGTACTGACACAGTCTCCACTATCAGAAATGTTATAAGCTACCCAAACAGAAAACCTTGGCTGAATGCAGAGGTGCGTACCCTACTGGAAGCCAGGAACACTGCCTTCAGGTCTGGAAACTCAGAGGAGCTGAGTAGGACAAGAAAAGAGCTGGTTGCTGGTATTAAGAGGGCCAAGGCCACATATGCAAAGAGGATCGAGGGTCAATTCATCTCACAAGACCCTCGGAGCATGTGGAGGGGCATTAAGTGCATAACAGATTATAAAGGAAGGAGTGAACAATGTCCCAAAGACCCATCTCTGCCTGATGCCCTCAACAAGTTCTATGCACGCTTTGAAGACCCAAACAGACCACCCAGCACCAGACTCACCTCACCACCGGATGAAGAGCATCTCAGCGTGACCTCAGCAGAAGTAAAGAGTACCTTCAGGAGGATTAATCCGCACAAAGCAACTGGCCCAGACAACATCACCGGAAAAGTGTTGAAGGAATGTGCTGATCAGCTCTGTGAGGTGCTGGCAGACATCTTTAACACCTCACTTACCCTGGAGACAGTTCCCACCTGCCTGAAGACTGCCACCATCATCCCAGTCCCAAAAAGCTCTACAGTGACTGGTCTGAATGACTATCGGCCAGTGGCCCTCACCCCGATAGTCGCTAAATGCTTCGAAAAACTGGTCATGACTCACATCAAAACAACCATCAACATCAACGAGGACCCTCATCAGTACGCATACCGTGAGAACCGATCAACAGAGGATGCAATCTCCTCTGTGGTCCACACTGCACTCAACCACCTGGAGCAGAAAAACTCTTACGTCCGTATGCTCTTTGTGGACTTCACATCCGCCTTCAACACCATGATCCCCCAAACCCTGATGGACAAACTATCCACACTAGGACTAAGCCCCTCCATCTGCAACTGGGTACTAGACTTTTTAACAAACAGACCACAGTTAGTGAGGATCCACAACCTCTCCTCCTCCACCATAACCCTCAGCACTGGCTCTCCTCAGGGATGTGTGTTGAGCCCCCTACTGTTTACTCTGCTCACATATGATTGTGCAGCTACCCATCCAGGCTGTCACATTGTAAAGTTTGCAGATGATACAGCGGTGGTGGGATGCATCACAAACAATGATGAGTCCAGCTACAGGCAGGAGGTGGAACACCTGGAGAGCTGGTGCAGAGAGAATAACCTTCACATCAATGTGAAGAAGACAAAGGAGATGATTGTGGACTTCAGAAGGAACAAAAACACCTACACCCCCCTGAACATAAGAGGATCTGCGGTGGAAGTGGTCTCCAGCTACAAGTACTTGGGTGTACACATGAATGACAACCTCAGCTGGAGCAACAACACCACCAGCCTGATCAAGAAAGCTCATCAGAGACTCTACTTCCTCAGACGGCTGAGGCGAGCTGGTCTGGGAAGCTCAGTCCTCACCTCCTTCTACAGGTGTGCAGTGGAGAGCATCCTGTGCTCGAGCATCAATGTGTGGCATGGAGGCTGCACAGCTGCAGAAAGAAAAGCTTTGCAGAGAGTGGTGAAGGCTGCACAGAAATCTGTTGGAATCAGTCTCCCCACCATCACAGACATCTACACCTCCAGATGCAGGAAGAGGGCCACCTGCATCATGAAGGACCCCACCCACCCAGCACACACACTTTTTGCCCCACTCCCCTCAGGAAGGAGGTTAAGGAGCATTAAGTGTAGAACCACTAGACTGAGGAACAGCTTCTACCCTGAGGCTGTTAGACTCATGAATCTCTAACTAGAATAATCACTGTGAAAAACCATATCATGTTGCTGCTGATCTGTTTCATGTTGCTGCTGATCTGTTTCATGTTGCTGCTGATCTGTTTCAATGTTGATGTGTTCATGCGTGCACATCTGCTCACAGACATGTTCATGTTTGTGCTGATGTTCAATGTTTTATGTTATGAGTGCTTAGTGTATATTTAGTTGATGTTTTTCTTAGTTCATATCTTAGATGTTATTACTGTTTTTCTTATACATTTTATTGTTGGATGTAACTGGGACCCTGTGTACATAATTTCGCTCCACCACATGTACCACATGAGGTGCGAATGACAATAAAGAAACTCTGACTCTGACTCTGACTCTGATATGATGAGCACAGAAGCAGTGCCTCACATATCACTGGGCTTAAATCCAAAATATCAGGCTAAAGATTTGGGTCCAATGGTAAAAATGGCTTCAGAAGTCAGAGATTGGGTAAAAACAGCTGTATCACATGCCTGGTTCTCACCTAGCTGTAAGTATTATTCAGTGGATTCTGAAGCAAATGATGTAGCTTTATTACAGCATGATGTCCTCCCCATGGAGCATGGATGTGAACAGACTGACCACCCGCTCGCGTGTCAGCTGATGGATAGAATGCCTAAATCGTTATGGTCTTCAGGACCCACGGACGTGGGACTGACAAACTGCACTCCCGTATCGTTTCAGGTCCAAAACACATATCCCATTTGGCTAAAACAATATCCACACAAACCCGTCGCTAAAGAGGGAATTTCTGAAACTATAGAGGGATTAAAACAAAGTGGGGTCTTGGAACCCTCATACTCTGATTGGAACACAGAGACATCCAAAACCGTGGACAGGGAAAGAAATGCTGTAATTTCTGGGCCTGACAGGTTACAGCAGAAATTACATCCCAAACTACACAGGCCCAACACAAACTTTGCGTGCCTTGGTTAAACAGAAAGGAATGAGAAACCTCACAGCTCCATTGGGCTGGACTGAGGAGGCTGAAAGAACATTTATTGACATAAAACAGCATCTCAGTAGAGCAGCTGAGTCAGTTCTCGCTGACTACGGAAAACCCTTCTATTTGGATGTTTCTGAAACAGGAGGAGTGATAAATGGTGTCTTGTTTCAGAAACATGAGGGGGGTAGGATAACATTAATGTATGTTAGCGTTATGCTAGACAACACAGAAAAAAGACATCCGCCGTGCACACAACATGCAGCAGTTCTGGCCAAACTGATTCAGAAAACAGCTCATCTGGTGATGGGACATTCTCTACATATGTTGACTTCACACAGTATAGTTGCATATGTTAACTCACAAAACTTCCCTATGTCACCATTAAGACAACAGCGTATAAACAAAATCTTGGAAGCACCAAACTTGTTGTTTACTCATGAAGGGATTAACATGGCAGATAGAGTAGGCACTGGGGAACCACATGCATGCCAAAAGAGGGTGGAGAGAGATGAGAAGGTTAGACCAGACCTAGAAGCCACACCTCTGGAGGAGGGACATGTTCTATTCAGTGATGGTAGTTGTTTCCGTCAAGAGGATGGACAGCTCAGTGGTGGCTACGCGGTGGTACATTAAACAGACCAGGGGTATGAGACAATAGTTCAGGAGAGACTGCAGGGAGCTCAGTCAGCACAGAGGGCTGAGGTAAGGGCCCTAATTGCAGCCCTACAGTGGGCTGAAGGAAGAAAAGTCACCATTTTCACTGACTCAGCTTATGCTTTTGGAGCAGCGCACGTGGAGCTGGCGCAGTGGATGAGAGGAGTTTTTTTTTTTTTAACAGCAAATGGAAAGCCAATTAAACATGAAAAAGACATGAAAGAACTAGCAACAGCCTTGATGTTACCTGCAAAGGTAGCCATCGTAAAGTGTAAAGGACATGACACACAGACATCAAACATGGCCAGAGGTAACTCTCAGACCAACCAGGAGGCCAAGAGGGCGTCAGGCTACATCACTGGGAGTCAGATGATGCTTGATACAGCTGAAGAGGAATGTGGAATGAGATGGGATGCGGAAACGGTAGCCTGTTGTCAACAAGGAGCAGCTCCACAGGAGAAATCAGTGTGGATTGAATATGGTGCTGAACAAAAGGATGATGGACTCTGGACAGGACCAGGAAACAGCGGATGGGTCCTACCATTGACCTTAAAGAGGAGAGTTTTTGAAGAAGCACATGGTTTGGCTCATGTGGGGGCACACCAGATGGGGAAAAATGTACTTAATTGGTGGCACCCTCACATGAAATCTATGATTAAAGCATTTGTGAAAAGCTGCACTGTGTGTAATTTGTACAACTCTAAACCAACCATTAAGACGCGTGAGCAAGGGAAATTTCCAATAAACATGACACAGGGTCGGGAGATAATTATTGATTACACAGATATGATTCAAGCGATACAAGGATTCAAATATCTGTTGGTTTGTGTGGATGCCTTCACGGGCTGGCCAGAAGCTTGGCCTGCGAAAAAAGAGAACAGTCAAACAGTCGTTAAGTGCTTGATAAACCATTATATACCGAGACATGGGTTTCCAACTAAAATAAGGTCGGATAATGGAACGGATAAAAAAAAAAAAAACTAAGATCTGCAGAAGGTGGAAAAAGCATTAGGATTGAAGCATGCTTTTGGGACAGTTTACCACCCTCAATCTCAGGGGAAGGTTGAAAGATTAAACAGAAACCTCAAACAAAATATATCAAAGATCTGTGCACAGACTCATTCCAATTGGCTTGATTCATTGCCCATAGAGCTCATGGCCCTTAGAGCATCGATTAATAGGGTACAGGTTTCACCCCTTATGAATTAACAACAGGAAGGTTTTTCCCTGGGCCTCAGCAAAATCTCGAGTGGCCCTCGGAACAGGTAATGAATGCGTCACACAAGATGTATTACAACACACTCAGAGCTTTGTTGTCCAGTTTTGCTCAACAGATTTCAGATTCCAGTACTCCTCAGGAGGAGGAGCCGGCAAGTCTGACTTCAAACTGGGTCCTGCTGAGAGTGGTGAAACGTAAGTGGATGGAACCAAGGTGGACGGGGCTGTACGAGAACAAAGACCGTACCTCACACGCAGTACGTCTGAAAGGAAAAGGCTCCACGTGGTTTCATCTTAGCCAATGTGCACCTGCTGAAGAACACCACCGCTCGCTGAAAGAAGTCGAAGCAGACCTGCTGGAACTGCAGGAGTAAAGATCCCCACGGCATCTGGAGGGGGTGATCTGAACTTTGTGGGAGTTCATTCTTTGCCCCTTATTGAAAAAGGCAGCAGCAAAATTTGGAGAAGAAGTCTCCGCTCTGCCTAAGTCGGTCAGACAGGTGGAACGGGGAAGGAAAGAAGATTCCCAGCTCTGACCGTGAAGAAACGAAGACGCGACACACTGATATAGGTTTGACCACTGCACACACGTCAGTTAAAACGTCTGCTCAGACTGATAAAGTTTCTGAGGACTTTACATGAAAACATCTCCGCGGGCCGAATCCCGCTGAGCACCAAAAGGACCCTTGTGGACGAACAAGGCCTCCCACCGCAAGCTCAAGCACAGAAGACCTGTTAGCTAGGAGTGTTTAATATGAGTGTTTATCTTTTCTTTCAGTCATTCTGAGGAAACAACCAGAGCTTTTTAAAAGGGTCAGTGGATTCAATTGAGAACTCTAAATATTCAAAATTTTACTTTATTCAATTGAACAACATAATCATTCTAAAATTCTTCAAGGTATTTTAAAGAGAGGTCAATCTTTTGGTATTTCTCAATTTTCAGGGGTCAATTTTGGCTATTTTTGAGTGTTTTATGAGTTGTTTTATAACTAGTGGTTTAATCGTTTACTCATTTTGAATTTAATCTTCCAGTAGTTTGGTAGTATTTTAATTAACTTCTAAGGTTTACTCATTTGGTATTTTTTACAGGTTTTGAAGTGTTACACCATGGGTCTGTTCCAGAACCCCTGGAGGATTACAATAATATTGGGTGTGGTGTCAGTGTTACTCACTTCCATAATTTTTCTGTGTGAATATTACTGTGTAATTCCAGGTCACTCCCGCTGCCAGCATCAACAACTAAGGGTCAAACGCAGCGACCCTAAACTCACGGCCTGGTCTCAAGTGAATGAGGTGGATCATCTGTCGTTGAATCTGTCTTATAGTTTTCAAATGAACAGCTGGTACCGTTATGTTAAAGATCCACATCGTTGTAAAACTTGCAGGTACTCCCTGATGCAATCATCTCAGGTAGTGGTGCTGAGTCAATTTGTAGAATGAACCCCAGAGGAACAATTCCTATTTGTGTCTACTGCCACCTGCAGGACTCTTCTCAGAAGGCAGTGGGCTCACTGCCTCCTTACAAGTGTCAAGTTGTTTATCATTCTAGGAATCATCACGTTTTAGACACCTGTTGCACCTACGTCCCGGATGAGACCGGACACGACCCACAGGCCAGGGTGACCAATGCCTTGAACCAACTTAATGCGCTGCAGAAAGCTAAGAGTGAGGATCCTTCTCCAGGATCCTGGAAGTTTCTGTTTTGGTTCACGAGCGGTTCTGAAGTCAGATTGTGCTAAAGATCTTGCCTCCCCCCACCCCCCGACTGCAATTCTTATTATTTTTTTGTGTTAAATCTTGCTCAGACACAAAGTTTGATTGAACAAACATGAGGCTGATTCACCAGGCAAGGTTCACTCTGACTTTGTTCCTCAGACTGCATTCTGATTACATGTAATATCTGCATACTTTAACTTTGTCTCAATTAAATCTTTAATACTAAGGTGAAGTGCTCCTGAAATTCTGTGCTCGGGTCATTTTGAACACCCCAACCCTTCACTACCTATGCCTGTCATTGTCCCCACATTTAGAGTTGCAACCCTCAGTCCTACATTCTTGACTTTCCTCTTCTCCCTCTGTCTCCAGACACATTTCTCTCCTCGTGGTCTCCGACTACCAGTAGCACAATTTCTGCCGGCACCCTGTTTGTCAACAGCACCGGTGGCAGTTGTTGTTAACCCGGACCTCGACTAATCTGGTATAGTTTTGCTTTGATGAACTTGCATTATAGTTTTGGCAAAAGTGTTTTACGAAAGATTCCCTTCCTGATACAACCTCACCATTTACCCATGCTTGGGACCGGCACAAGAGACACAGTGACTTGTGCTCCCTAGTGGCTGGTTTGATAAAATATATTATATATCACTGAACTGATTTTACTGAAACTCTCAGAAGTTAGTCACTGAATACAAATCTATACTAGACAAACTCTTGGAGTCAATCTGACTCAAGGTGGTCATCACAGCTAATTAAACTTAAGCAACACAATAATTACTAACTTAGTCAAAATTAAAGTTATTGAAATAACAATTTAAGTGTGGTAGTAGTTGAGAGTCATCCTAACAGATCTCACAACATTTAAAAAAGTTAAATCTGGTCCTCTGGACATTCAAAAAAACAAAACAAAGCAAATCAACAAAAAAAATGTAGAAACATTTCGTCTCTCATCCGAGAGACTTCCTCAGTCTGAGGAGCTGTATTCAGCTCAGTCTCTTAAATAGCACCGTCTCAGAGTGGATCAACCAGTTTTGCTGATGACAACCAAAACCAGCTGATCACATGCTCAAGAAGGACCATCAGCCTAACAATGGATCATTAGCACACTGATGGCTGTTTACTGTTCACAAAGGGCTGAGTGATACTAGCAATCACAGCATTGTAAGAGGGGGACAGTTGAACCCGGAGGCCTCCACCCCTGTTTAACGATGGACGATTTCTTTTCACAAAGAAGGCCATCTTTTCATAAAGGAGGCCAGGGGACTGAACTTTGCGGTTGCACCAAGTAGAATTCCTCTGGTGGAGATGATCACAGCTACTGAGTCAGCCATCCACAACAACAAAATTAAAGAGGCTGAAGCAGAACAGCTCAGAATCAAAGTTTCAGCCTGCCTCAGCAATGCCAAACCACCACCTTCCAACATCAGTAGAGAGGAGAGGGATGCACTCACCACTCTTAGCAAGGACAAAAACATCATCATTCTCCCAGCAGATAAAGGAAGGTGCACAGTGATTTTGAACCAGAAAGACTATCATGAGAAAGTTATGACACTCCTTAGTGACTTAAACACTTATGAACCTCTGAAAAGAGATCCAGGAAGTGGTTACAAGAAAAAGTTAATAGATTGTCTGAAAACTTTGGAGCAGGACAAGACCGTTTTCTGTACCACAGACTGTACCCAGGGGAGGCCACACCTAGTCTGTATGGTTTACCTGTAGTGAACTAAGCCTCAGGTCAAAAACTGACCCTGAGGACCTTCATGGGACAGAAACTGTTATTTCATTGATTTGAGTCCAGAAATACAAATTAAGCTCATCCAGAGACTTTCTAAGTGTGTCCTGCACTAATCAATTGAAAGAACACTCTCTTTTTTATTGTCATTACTATTTTACAAATGTCTTGATAATCCAAAAGTGTGTTTAGTTCGAATCATTTTAAATGTTGAAGTGAACTACTCATTTTAATTCAACTGTGAAACAGTATTAATGATTTTTTAATCCTCATTCAAAGTAGAAATCAAGTTAATGTCTGTTACAGAGTAATTATGCATTTTTTGATCTTCTGTCTGAAATGAGAAGGAGTGATGTCGGTCAAAAGTCGGAGACAGTCGCAAAGAAGTTATTGGAACGAACTGTCATGTTTTTAAACCTAGCAGACGGTAAACAAGAGAAGCTGGCACCTGTGAGTCTCTCATTTCGCCATAACATTTCTCTGTCTGTTCTTAAAACATCTCACTGTTTTTCTGACTTGTAGTAACCTCTTACGTCACTAAAACCACACCCCTGTTGGTTCTTTCAACCAATCAGGATTTCCCAAAAAAGGGACCGGAAGCAAACTCTTTAAAAAGTCGACACTTCCTAGTTCCAGTCAGTTCTGGAGTTCAAAGTTCCGAGAGAGAACAGAAGTTCTGGGGAAGAACAGAAGTTCTGGGAGCAGAACCGAACGAAAGTTCTGAAGGGGTGGAGTTAGTTGGGAGTTCTTCCGAGTCTCGTGGGGATTATGGAATCTTCCACATCTGAGTGGAACTCTGACGGGCTCACAGCTCATGTGAGTCCACCCGGGAGGTGAGCGTGCTGTTGAACGAAGTACCGTCACTACTCCAGACGTTTCTCTGCTATCCTACGGAGACGCTGAAATGGTAACGCTGAAAGAGAACTCTACACCGAAGCTGAGATATCTTCTACAAGGTAAAGAGTCGATTTCCACTACCGAAGTGTACCGAGGTAGAGCTGGGTTCAAATGGAGGGTGTCGTTCTTCGTCAACACATTTTCCCTCACACATCTTTTCTCTCCATTTAAACTCCTTCATTCCCCATCTTTAAAACTCTTCTATCTGCCAGTAATTAATCCAGATATTTTCAGAAATGTCTGTTGTATTTCAGTTGCAAGTGAGAAATCATGGCCGTATGATTTCTCATTGTAAAGCTCATTAATTAAGCTGTGTTAATTGTAATCAATCTGCCAATTAATGTAAATGTGTGATGTGTTTTTAAATAGTTTAAAATAAACGACCCACTGTTGTTGGTGAGTCAGAAATTTAAACACGTCTCTGTCCACATTTACTCCACAAAGCACGATATGACCTAGTCCAGAAAAATGAAAGAATCCGTTTAAATGAAGGATAATATCAGACGCATATTATCTCACTACAAATCCACAAACAAGGTGTACCTTTAAGACCAATTGTTAGTATGATTCTTTCTGTCGCTTACAATGTTTCCAAATATCTGGCGTCTGTACTCATCCCTTTAGTTGGCAGCTCAGAACACCACATACAGAACACCATGGACTTTGTGGACAAGGTGAGGGATGTCATCATGGAGACTGATGAAACAATGGTCTCTTTTGATGTCACATCACTCGTTACATGCATTCCTGTTGATGATGCAGTAGAGGTGGTCAGTTTAAAATTAAAATCAGACACCACTCTGAGCAGCAGGACCACACTTTCCACAGAACAACTGTGTCAACTCTTGAAACTGCCTGCAGTCAACCTACTTCACATATGGGGAGCAATATTGTAGTGAGACAGGTCGGTTAGCTTCGTTAGCTTCGGAGCTCCACTACATGTTATAATATCTGGACTAGTTCAAGTACCTGATATTATACTTAATTTAAACGGGTTCTCTCTTTTTCGAGCTACTTGACAGATATGTGACAGAGATCAGTGACGTGAGACGTTAATTTTCTTTGACCCATCAAAATGAATGCGGTCATTTATTAACAGAATCAAAGTTTAACATCAAACATTGTACACGTGATTATTCTGATTGTACGCAATAACACAGCTTAACTAATTACAACAGACGTTTCTGAAAATATCTGGATTAATTACTGGCAGATAGAAGAGTTTTAAGGATGGGAAATGAGGGAGTTTATCTGGAGAGAAAAGATGTGTGAGGGAAAATGTGTCGGTATAAGAACGGCACTCTCCATTCGAACCCAGTTTCACCTCGGTACGCTTCGGTAGGAAATCGACTCGTTACCTCTCTGAAGATGAATCATCTGGTACGGAGTTCCATTTAACGCTACCATTTCCAGCGTCTCCGTAGGATGGTTGGGAAACGTCCGGAGTAGTGACGGTACTTCGTTCAACACACGTTCACCTCACGGGTGGACTCACATGAGGAGTAAGTCCGTCAGAGGCTCCACTCAGATGTGGAAGATTCCATAATTCCCACGGGACTCGGAAGAACTTCGGATCATGTCTAGAACTTCTTGTTCTCTCCAGCAACTTTTCTGTTCGGTTCTGCCCTCCGAACTGAACTGCTCTCCCACCGCACTGGTTGGAACTAGGAAGTGTCGACATTTAAAGAGTTCTGTTTCCAGTTCATTTGGGAAGTCCTGATTGGCTGAAAGAGCCAATAAGGGGTGTGTTTTTGTGACGTAAGAGGTTATTAAAAGTCAAGGTGGAAGATTAGATTGTTTAAGAACAGACAGAAGATGGTTTGAAGAAACCGAGACTTTTTGGTGCCAGTTCTACTTCTATCTGTCTGAAAAAGTTAAACATGACATTTCTTTCCAGTAAACATGTAGTTGACCGAAACTTGACTTTTGACCGACTTACACTTGCTCATTTCAGACAGAAAATCAAGAAAATGAATAATTACTCTGTAACAGACATTAACTAGATTTCTACTTTGAATAAGGATTAAAAATCATTTATACTGTTCCACAGTTGATTTAAAATGAGTAGTTCACTTCAACATTTAAAATGGTTTGAACTAAACACACTTTTGATTATCAAGACATTTGTAAAATAGTAATGATAATAAAAAAAGAGAGTGTTCTTTCAATTGATCAGTGCAGGACACACTTAGAAAGTCTCTGGATGAACTTAATTTTGTGTTTCTGGACTCAAATCAATGAAATGACAGTTCTTGTCCCAGGAAGGCCCTCAGGGCCAGATTTGACCTGAGGCTTAGTTCACTACAGTCCCCCCTTTGGAAATCATCGCCTGTCCATGGTGATGAATTCCAACATGAACTTACGCCTTCGAATGTCCTTGAGCTTGATGTAATCCAGCAAGGAAAACAAAAGTCAAAGGAGGTAATCCCAAAATGTTTTTGGTAATTCCATTGTGTTGATAGTAATTCCATAATGTTGTTGGTAATTCCATTGTAGCAATGCTTTAACCCCTTGGAAACAGAGTCTGTAATCCATTGGAAAAAGTCATATTGTAAGGATGGTACCATTTGCTGTTTTCTGTTTGTCTGTTTCCCTAGTGTTTCCTCGTCAGTTTAATTGTTGCCACCTTTGTCTCGTCACACCTGTTGTAATCACGTCTGGTCTCGTCCTTGTATATAAGCCTCCTGTTCTGTGTTGTTCCTTTGTCGGGTCGTATTCGTTTGGGTCTTCATGTTTCCTGCGTCTTGTGAGTTTCTCCCTGAGCTTCCTGAGTCCATGTAAGTTTTGCTGCCACGTTGGCTTATTGTTTTGTTACCTTTTTATTTATCATTAAACATATCTATTTTTGTAATCTGCCGAGTTGAGTCCTGTCTGCGCAACTGGGTTCGTTCCTGTCCACCTGACCCTGACATTACGACCCGACCTCATATCAGAACCCAGCGGGCAGGATTCTCTCGGCAGCTCACCTTTTTTCTTTTTTCTTCCCTCCGAGCCTCCTGTGATGAGCAGATCCACAATCCGGTGCGGCGGGTTCTGGACGAGGCCCGTCCGCTCTCAAGGACGTTATGACCAGGAAGTGGAAATCCTGTCCTCTCCACTCCTGGTCCTCGAGGAGGACAGAGCTCGGTACCGGGGAAGCTACCGCACCGCTGTTTCAGAGTCCGCCTCGCCCGGCTACTCGGGATGGACGTCGGGGGAGGACGAAGAAATCGAGGATGAGTTCTGTTTTGCTCCTGTCCCCCGACTATCCCGCCGTCGCCGGGGAGGTAGGAAGCGGTCCAGAGGGCAGCCCTCGGCGACCGGGCCGGTTTCGTCGGCTGGGCAGAATCATAGAGTTGGTTCCGGTGTTTTTGTGGGAGCTGGTCCCGCCGCCTCACCTCACAGGTTTCCGGTGGGGGCGAGGTCCGGCGTCCCGCGGGAGCTCCGGTCCACTCCTGTTCGGTTTGGCGAGTCCGGTCCACGTGACGTTACGGGGGCGGGTTCCGTCGCCTCACCTTCCAGGTTCCTGGTGGGGGCGGAATCCAGCCTCCCACCGTCACACCGTGCCGCGGCTGTCCAACCCAGTCAGACCGTGCCTCCTGGGCATTCTCCCAGCGACTCTGTGGGGGCGTGTTCCGCTGCCCCACCTTCCAGGTTTCCGGTGGGGGCGACACCTGACACCACACCCTCATTTAAAGACTCTTGCCCATCAATCACATATTCACCCCATGAACTTGCACTAATAAACCAGACTTTACTAGATTTATTTACTTCTGCTAAAAATAACCCGGACTGCTCAGATGTTTTATTTTCCCTGATGGAAGAATCTTTAGTTTCACGTCCCGGTCTCATTCAGCTCCCTGAGTATAACCGTTTATTAATAGAAATTAGGTCACTCATCACACCCAAGGTCACTTATACACACTCTGAACTCTCCTCTGCTCCTCTGACTCCTGGACCCATCACCTTCGCTGCTGTTCCGCCTGCTGAGTGCCTCGCCATTGGTGCACCTGCTTCTGTCACCTCAGAATCAGTTTGTGTTTCCCGTCGCCGCCGCCGCCGCAGAAGATCAGTTCCTGCCGTCACCACAGAGGAGTCGGTTCCTGCCTCCGCTGCAGCTCTCCAGGCTCCCACGCCGTCTGCTGCAGAGCCACAGGCCTCTCCATCGTCTGCTGCAGAGCTCCAGGTCTCTCCGTCGTCTGCTGCAGAGCTCCAGGTCTCTCCGTCGTCTGCTGCAGAGCTCCAGGTCTCTCCGTCGTCTGCTACAGAGCTCCAGGCCTCTCCGTCGTCACCTGCAGCCAACCCTCAGGTCCCCTCGTCACCTGCAGCCAACTCTCAGGTCCTTTCATCGTCCGCTGCAGCTCCCCTGGACTCCATGATGCAAGCTGCAGCTCCCCAGGTTCCCACGTCATCTGCGGTTCTCTCCAACTCTCCAGAGGGGTCGACGCTCTCCAACTCTC
>NC_056515.1:4976737-4978133 GCF_014905685.2 Nematolebias whitei | reverse complement strand
TTTTTTGAATGTCCAGAGGACCAGATTTAACTTTTTTAGATTTTTCTACCTGGATTATTGAGCATGCATCAGGATACAAGTTAGGAATGGAAAAATAGTTTGGAATGCCCTTCTATAGGTATAAATCCCTATAACTACCCTTTTCAGCATGTTCCACCCCTTAACTGGTAGCTGTAGCTGTTCCCAATCATAATAGCTTACACACCAGGTGCATATAGGTTAAGGCCTTATGTAAAATGCCCTTCATAAGTGTAGATGAACATATGCTGAGATATATTCATAATTAAACGGATTCTTTCATTTTTCTGGACTGAATAAAACGTGCATTGAATTTAATAAAATGTATCGTGAGACGTTATTTATCTTTGACCCATCAAAATGAATGTGGTCATTTATTTACAGAATCAAAGTTTAACATCACACATTTACATTAATTTGGCAAAATATAGAAAAATAACAACATGGCTAATTTTAGCGAGCTGTACAAGTGATTGATTATCCACACGGCGGTGGATAAGAACTTTACACAGACATTTCTAAAATTATCTGGAATGATTTCTACTTGATAGAAGAATTTAAAGAGGAAAGATGAAGTTTAGTGGGAGAAAAGATGGGTGAGGGGGTTTGTTTATGTCGGCACCAGAAACAGCACTCTCCGGGTTTCTCAGCTTTTTCCCCGGTACACTTAGGTGGCAGAATTCAACTCTTTTACCTGGAGATGTCCCCACTGGTACGAAAGTCCATTCAACGCACCCTTTCAGCGTCTCCGTAGGAACAGCTGTGAATCGTCCGAAGTAGTGACGGTATTCCGTTCGACACAAATTCACCTCAGCAAGTGGACTTTACATGAGTGGAGTCCGTCAGAGTTCCACCCAGATGTGGAAGAAAGTTATAATCCCATAAGACTCGGAAGAGCTCTGTGGTCATGTCAGGATCTTCCTGTTTCTTTTCCTGTTTCCCAGCACGGGAGCTCGACCGCAACCTCGGCTCGACTCAACTGGAACTTCGACCCAACAGGAACTGGGACTCTGTGAGACTCTGTGAGACTCTGGTTTAAACTAGGAAGTACCGACATTTTAAAGAGCTCTATTTCCGGGTCATCTGGGAGTTTCTGATTGGTCAATGTCGACCAGACAGGGGTGTGTTTTGTGACGTAAGAGGTTACTAGAAGTCAGAAAACAGCAATGAAAATGTTTTTCAGACAGACGAGAGAAATGTTTGGACGGGTTGGCGGAAAACAGCTGCCAACAGGTGCCAGCTTCTCTATTTACATCTGAGAGGATGTAAAAACAACACAGCTCGTTCCAACACTTGTCTGCTTAGACTCCAACCTTGGACCAAACTTACACTGCTCATTCAAAGACAGAAAATCAGAAAATGCATAATTACTCTGTAA
>NC_056515.1:4975689-4976637 GCF_014905685.2 Nematolebias whitei | reverse complement strand
TGCTCATTCAAAGACAGAAAATCAGAAAATGCATAATTACTCTGTAACAGACCTTAACATGAATTCTAACTTTGCATGAGGATTAAAAATAATCATTGTTACTGTTTTACAGTTAATAA
The DNA here is from genome assembly GCF_014905685.2 of Nematolebias whitei. Taxonomy (NCBI): domain Eukaryota; kingdom Metazoa; phylum Chordata; class Actinopteri; order Cyprinodontiformes; family Rivulidae; genus Nematolebias; species Nematolebias whitei. The sequence continues at coordinate 4,976,518 of NC_056515.1, read as the reverse complement.
AAATTGATTAGTTCACTGTAACATCTAAAATGTTTGAACTAAAACACTTTGATTATCAAACATTTGTAAAACAGTAATGATAATAGAAAAGAGAGTGTTCTTTCACTTGAATTTTCAAGAAAGAAAGTCTCAGGATGGGTCAACCTGTATTTCTGGATTCAAATCAATGAAATGACAGTTTCTGTCCCACAAGGTGCCTAAGGTCAAGGTTTCGACATCAGGCCTAGTCCACTACATAAGCCCACCTTAAACCACATAATTGCATGACACATTGAACCAGAACGGCACAGGCTGGACGTCGCCCAGAGACGACCTTCGCTGGAGGAGATCTGCAATCCTGACGTTGGTCTCCAATCTTCATCCAGTGGCCGCATCTTCAGTTCAATCCAAGGGAACCCCTCTGTATGCTGATCAATCAACACCTCCATTCGTTGTGGATTTACCGTTGTGGATTATGTGTCAGGGTCAGGTGGACAGGAACGAACCCAGTTGCGCAGACAGGACTCAACTCGGCAGATTACAAAAATAGATATGTTTAATGATAAATAAAAAGGTAACAAAACAATAAGCCGACGTGGCAGCAAAACTTACATGGACTCAGGAAGCTCAGGGAGAAACTCACAAGACGCAGGAAACATGAAGACCCAAACGAATACGACCCGACAAAGGAACAACACAGAACAGGAGGCTTATATACAAGGACGAGACCAGACGTGATTACAACAGGTGTGACGAGACAAAGGTGGCAACAATTAAACTGACGAGGAAACACTAGGGAAACAGACAAACAGAAAACAGCAAATGGTACCATCCTTACAGTACCCCCCCC
>NC_056515.1:4952667-4975589 GCF_014905685.2 Nematolebias whitei | reverse complement strand
CCCCCCGAATAGAATTGTTCGAGTAGGTTCGGCTAAAGCGTTGTGAGACCAATGTAGATTATGGTACTTAAGGTAGCATTAATCTACATTGACTCCTCAAAGATTATATTTTAACAAATGAACTGCATGTTGGCATAGTTAAAGGCCTCTTAGTCTCTAACTTAACTACACACAAAATTCATTCTTGCTTGGGGTGTTCAAAAACAATACCAAAAACCAATTAAACGATGTCTCAACATCGACAAAAACAGTGACTAAGCAACCAGTAAAACAACGTTTCAACATTGACAAAAGTAGTGATTAAGCAACTAGAAAACGACGTTTCGGTGCGCCACTCACTCTGAATGTCAGATTTGATCACGTTATCGCGTCTGGTAACATTATCCTAACTGGCGTCACCCCCCTTCGGTCATGGGAGACCGCGAACACGGGTGAGGACGTCGCTCCATGAGCTAAAGTCAGGATGTCTTTGAGTAGTTTTAACTGTTTGTGCAGCTGAAAGAGGACTTTAAGGTCTGGATTGGAATCTAGTTCGCCTTTCGATGGAGTGTATTTGTCTGGGTCAGTCAGATACAGTATCATCGAGTTAATTGCAGGATCCAACTTCTGAAGTTGGATGATGTCTGGGTCAGTTGAAAATGACTTTTCATATTTTAAAAGAACTTGGCGAAGTTTGTCTCTTTCTTCATCAGATGTCAGAGCGTCGGCTTGGGCGACCACCTGATCTATCTGTGATGAGACTGATAAGGGTTCTTGCTCTTTGGGGAGCTCCAACGAATCCCTTTCTGAGTCGTCGGACCTGTCAATGGATAAGACACCATAGATTTGAGGTCCTTGGTCGACGTCATCGGTTGAGAAAAGAGCTATGGCCTGTGTTGGTTTTGTGAACCATACTGGCCCAGCTTCTTGACTCGGTACCAGGTTATCTGGGAGTCCTCCCAGAAATGGAATGCCTAGTTCAAAATCATGAAAATCAGTGGAAATCAACCATCCTAGCATAGTATTTTTTGGGATCATCACCTCATCCGTGCCTGTGTTACACACAGCAATAGATGTGGTCCTGGAGTCAAGGCTCACTTGGTTCGTGGCTTCCACGGGCAGTCCCAAGTTGACAAATGCAGGAGAAGGTTGAAAATATGCCTGTTTATGGCTAATAGCTTGTCCAGCTATGATGTGGATTCGCACCATTAGGTTAATCACCTGAGGTGGTACTGTGGTGGTTTGGTTGCTAGCAACCTGGCAGGCCTCTGGAATGGTCTGCCCAGCCTTAAGGTTTGCTGTGCCTAGCACAGGAGGATCCTTTGTGGCTGGTTTTAGGGACCACAGCACCTTGTTGATGGTGTCCACGTGGACACCCAACCTTACCAAAATGTCAGAGCCTATGTAGGTTGCATGTGGTAAGTTTTGGATCACGAGAAACGGGTGAACCAGTTCTCGTTGGTTCCAGTTCAGTTTTAGGGTAATGACTCCTTCAGCGGTCATTACCTGTGAACTATTGGGAACTAATGGAAAGCGGAAAGCTTTTTTAATTAGTTCTAGATCCACGTGTTTGTGAACCAAGGTTTCATAGAAAGCTCGGTTAATTGCTGATTTATCTGTCCACAGAGACAGAACAGCATCGTTGGTGTGGGATCCTTGGATCTCTACACCTTTAACCACCAGTGGTAGGTAGTGTTCGGTGGACTCTGACTGCTTCAGCTCACAGAGGAGGCTGTCTTGTTGGGTCAGAGTTTGGACCACCGGTTGGGTCTCTTTGGTTTCACATGATTTCAGAGGAGTACTCACCGGGCTCGTGTCCTCGGCTGAGGAGTCCTTTGCGCCTTCCACGGTACATGCTGTTAGGCAGTTTGGGTCACACTCCGGAGGCATTTGTATTGGCAGTGGCTTGCTCACTTTTGCCCACATCGTTTGATCACCATAATCTATAATCGCGTCGAAGCGATTTATAAAATCCTAGCCAACCAAAAATGGGAATGAGTCAACACGAGACACGTGTACCGGGTGGTATAGTGTCATTCTGCCAATCTGCATGTGAACCATTGTCAGGGTTGTCCTCTTCTCTGAGAGACCCTGCATTTCTATAGCACATTCTGTGAGAGGTATTATCCTGTTAACACCGGCAGCAGCTGTCCTCAGCTCCTCGAACAGTTTAGCCGACATAATTGTTATGTCTGCCCCACCGTCCAGAAGTGCTTCATGTGTGAGGATACCTTCGAGTGTTACTGACAGGTACGCCTTTTTGGCGACCCCCCTTCTGATAAAGTTACACAGAAACCTCTTAGGTTTTTTCTGACGTTTCTTCACACGTTCAGCCTTGTCTGTGTAATCTTGGTTTGTCTGAACCGTCAGCACAGCAGTAGCTGTTTCTGAGTGTTCAGCTTGCGATGACTCGTCATCGTTTGTGTGTGTGTTTACCCCCCCTTCTTCCGATGAGGGGTTGTTGGAGGCCACAACAACAATGTCTTGGTGTGTTTCACCGACATCTGTGATGATGTCATTTGCGCCCTCAGATGTAATAGTGATTACATCACTGCATAGTGCTCCAGGTTGGTTTCCCGTGTCAGTGTGTTTCAAAGTTTCTAAAAACCTGCGTAGTTTCTCTGTCTCTTCCGAGCTCAGAGGTGTAGGGCCTTGTTTCTGGAACCTTTGTGATTTTTTCGCCTCGGTTCGTTTCGTCCGAGGTGGGGGACGGTTAGGTACGTCTTTTGGGGGTTCCTTTTCGGACTTCCCCTGATAATACGGGTCCTCTTGGATCCCATATTTTTGCATCCTATGCACACCCCATTTACGATAATCACGTTCATCCTCTGAAAGAGGAGCTTTTCTGTCCCAACGTGCACCTTCATGACGGGGTTTGTTAGTTTGAAAAGACTGCTTTTTCGCGCCTTTCTTAGGAGGGGGAGGCGATGCACGCCGTCCTTCCAGTTCTAGGGAGTGGGGTTTAACCTTTACACCAGGAAACACTTCTATGGGCGTCTTAGCATGAGAACATGCCTCAAACACATTCACAGCACACTGTTTAATCTCAATGATGGATTTTTCTTTGAAATTTGCCATCATTTGTACTGACAGTTTAATGTCAGTGTGGAGATTTTTGCTGAAAACAAATTTAAAACCTTCTTCTTCCTCCATTCCGGTTTCATTTCTGTAACCAAAATAAGCTTGGAAGATTCTTTTGTAATAAACCTTTGGATGTTCATGCTTGCCTTGCGTGACCTTGTCAGCAGCTGGGAAACCAGCAGGTCCTGTGCAGGGGTCGTACTCTCTGATCAAAGCTTCACACAGAAGGTTGTAATCCTTTCTCGTTGCATCAGGTTGACGCTCGATGAAGGTGAACACCTCTCTGTCCGAAGTGAGCCTTATCAGACTGATTTTATCCTCAACCGTAGCATTAGGATAACCACTCAGTCTGAATCTTTGAGATACGCTTTTGTGCCCGTTGAACCCATTGGACCAGGTACAAAGCGTTGAACATGTTTTGAGAGTTTTTGAAGATCATCTATTGAAAGAGGAAGTTTCAATGCTCTCTGTTGCCTGTTTGGTAGTGGAGACCTGTTCAGGTCTATCCCTACCACTTGAGGTAAGGGTGGAGGTGTGTGTGATGTAAGGAGATTTGGGTCTGAAGCCCAGTGTGTCCCCACATTCAGTCCATGCCTCTCACCATATTTCCTTTCTGCATGGTAAAGTTGTGTTTTAAGCGCGTCTATCTCAGATTTGCATCCGCTCAGAGCATTTGATGCTTCTTGCAACTGTTGTTGTAGAGCATCGTTGTCTGAGCACAACTTTTGGTACATGATCTCCCTTTCCTTCAATTTCTCCTCATATGAGTGAGCTTGTAAAGTAAGGTTATTCTGTGAGAGGTCCCTCTCACGTTTGAACTCATGTGCACCGGTCTCTTCAACAAGTTTAGACTGTGTCATGAATTTGAGATAAGCCTCTCTGTCTGTTGCATATGCTTTAGACAGCACATCATTTTGTTCAACCTGTTGATCCAATTTGTCTTTGAGAAGCAGAGAAATTTTTGCTAACCGTTCAAGGCTCTGCTTTTTATTCTCTTTAACCGTGGCTCCTTTTGCTAAACTTCTCAGCTCTTCAGCTCTTTGAGTTTCATCCATCTGTTCTAATTGTGTGCCAATAATTGGGTTTGTTAAAATATTTAAAGCTCCCTGGATGATGTCATATTGTTGACTGTCATCTTCTGACTGGGAGTCTAAAGGGTCAACGTTTTCCTCAATATTCGGTCTCCACAATATTATAGGCAGAAACATGGGTGTGCTATGGGGTCTCCAGTTTCTCCTATTGTTGCCAACCTGTACACGGAGGAGGTAGAAAAGAGAGCCTTGACGTCCTTTTCAGGGACACCACCAAGTCATTGGTTCAGGTATGTTGACGACACCTGGGTTAAAATCAAATCTCAGGAAGTCCAACATTTTACTGACCACATCAACTCTGTGGATAAATACATCAAGTTCACACGAGAAGATGTAAAAAATGGCAGGTTGGCTTTCTTGGACTGTGAGGTCTCAGTCTCTGATAGAGGACATTTGCAAACTGAGGTGTACCGCAAACCCACCCACACAGACCAGTATTTGCAGTTTGACTCCCATCACCCTTTGGAGCACAAGTTAGGAGTCATCAGGACTCTGTATCACAGAGCAGACAGCGTCCCCACTAGCTCAGGAGCCAGGCAGAAGGAGAAATCCCACACAAGACAGTGCAATGTGGATATCCGTAAATGGGCCGTCCTGAAAGCAGAGAAGAAACCCAAACAGGACTCCAGTCAGCCAACAGGTGAAAAGGAGGAACCCAGACCCAGACCAGTGGTCATTCCATATGTTGAGGGAGTATCAGAGAAACTGAGATGTTTATTTTATAAACATAACGTCCCAGTGGCTTTTAAACCCCAAAATACATTACGGCAAAGACTGGTTCATCCCAAAGATCCAGTCCCCTGGCACAAACAGAGCAATGTTGTGTATGCTGTTCAGTGTCAGGAGGGCTGTGATCAGTCTTATATCGGGGAAACAAAACAGCCACTGGCCAAAAGGATGGCCCAGCACAGAAGATCAACATCATCAGGCCAGGACTCTGCGGTCTACACTCATCTCCAGGCCAGCGGTCACTCTTTCAGGGATGAAGACGTTCACATCCTGGACAGAGAGGAACGATGGTTTGAGAGAGGAGTAAAGGAGGCCATCTTTGTGAAAAGAAATCGTCCATCATTAAACAGGGGTGGAGGCCTCCGGGTTCAACTGTCCCCCTCTTACAATGCTGTGATTGCTAGTATCACTCAGCCCTCTGTGAACAGTAAACAGCCATCAGTGTGCTAATGATCCATTGTTAGGCTGATGGTCCTTCTTGAGCATGTGATCAGCTGGTTTTGGTTGTCAGCAGCAAAACTGGTTGATCCACTCTGAGATGGTGCTATTTAAGAGACTGAGCTGAATACAGCACCTCAGACTGAGGAAGTCTCTCGGATGAGAGACGAAACGTTTCTACATTTTTTTGTTGTTTTGCTTTGTTTTGTTTTTTTGAATGTCCAGAGGACCAGATTTAACTTTTTTAGATTTTTCTACCTGGATTATTGAGCATGCATCAGGATATCTTTATTTCCAGACAATATGAAAGTAGCTAAGGTAGTTCCTCTCTTTAAAAATGGTGATAAATGTGTGTTCAATAATTATAGACCAATATCCTTATTACCACAATTCTCAAAAATTCTAGAAAAACTGTTTGTGACCAGATTAGATAAATTTATTACTAAACAAAACATTCTAAGTAGCAGTCAGTATGGGTTTAGAGCAAAAAACTCTACATCAATGGCTCTCATGGAAATAATGGAACAAATAACTACTGCTGTCGATCAAAAACAGTATTGTGTTAGTATTTTTGTTGATTTAAAAAAAGCATTCGATACTATTGACCACACTATTCTCCTTGAAAAATTAAATAAATATGGAATAAGAGGACCAGCATTACACTGGGTATCTAGCTATTTAAAAGATAGGAAACAGTTTGTACAAATAAATGGTGTAAGATCTGACTTGTGCAATATCACTTGTGGAGTTCCTCAAGGCTCTGTACTTGGACCAAAGTTATTTATTTTATATGTGAATGACTTAGTGAATGTATCAGGACTCCTCAAATGTGTCCTTTTTGCAGATGACACCACATTTTTTTGTTTGGGTAAAGATGTAAAACGGATGTTGGAACTGATGAAGACAGAATTTGATAAAATACAAACTTGGTTTAAACTTAATAAATTATCATTAAATTTAGATAAAACTAAATACATGATATTTAGTAACAAAAAGAAAACTGTTGATGATCCATTTAAAATTGAGGGTGTTGAGATTTGTAGAGTTAATGAGATGAAATTTTTGGATGTAATCATTGATCAACAGCTAACATGGAAAAATCACATCAATTCTGTAAGGACAAAAATATCTAAATCTATTGCAGTACTATACAAAGTCAGGGAATTATTAAATGATAAAGCTCTGTACATGTTGTATAACACAATCATTGTTCCACATTTAATCTATTGCATTGATGTTTGGGGGAAAGCGTGTAAAACATTTACAAAACCTATTTTTATTTTACAGAAAAGAGCTGTAAGAATCATCACCAGAAAGCATTACAGTCACCCATCAAGCACATTATTTCATCAACTAAAGTTATTGAAGTTCCATGATTTGGTAGATTATAGTATTTTATCAGTTATGTATAGGGCTCAAAATAACACATTACCATTAAATATCCAAAGAAATTTTGTTAAAAGACAAAGTTGTTATAATCTTAAGGGGATAGAGATATTTGTCAAACCAAAATTCAGAACTAGTCTGAAGGGAAGGTCTACCTCAATCCAAGGAGTTGGATTGTGGAATGTTCTAGAGAGTGATGTGAAAAATGTCAAGTCAATGTGCACATTTAAGAAAAAGATCAAAGCTGGATTGTTAAAAAAGTATATATGAAGTAGCTTAGTGTGTGTTTTTTATTAGAATTAGAAAAATTAGAAAGTTATTCATTTTGTTCTGTTACTTGAAAATTAATATGTCTGAAATAATTGTTTGAAAAAAGGGGCAGATATAATAAGATTTTTTCTTCTTTCTGCTGCCTTTCATTTTAAACTTTTTTGTATTTTTTTTATATATTGTTATGGAATTGTTTTGTACTTTTTTAAAATGAATAAACTTCATACCATACCATACCATATCTCACAACATTGTGTGAGAAGTGAGTGGTATGAATTCCTTCAAGAAATGTTAGGCCTACTAATATTGTTAATATTAACTTGTTTGTTTGGTAAGTTGGGTTTAGTTCTAAAGTCATTGAGCTTGCATGCCACTATGTTTACTTATTTGTGTTGTGCCCTTGAGTATGCCCATAAACTGCTCCATGCTGACTGTAACAGCTTATCGTGACCTTGCTGTCTCTTGGCAGCAGATTGAGTAAGTGCTTCATTATGGAAACCACCAGTCACAGGTCTACTGGTGTTACACACGCCGTTCACCCACAAGCTTAAATCACCTTGCCGCATAGGGAAAGCATTTAAGCTGCCTTTAATAATGATTAATACACCTTTACCACAATAGAAAATAGGCCTGTACACGCCATCATCCATCACCGATATGAAACTACATCCTCTACAACACTTAAATTACATTCATTAGAGAAGCCTGCAGCTCAGCAGCTCCCTGGGAGGCAGTCTGCTCTGGTAATTGTTCTTATTTCAGTCAGTTAAGTGATTGCGAAATACAACAAAATAAATTAGGAAAAATGAGAGTTGGGGTTGGTTTCATGACAAATTCAATGAAGAGTTTTACTGTGCAGGAGTACAGACACAAACAGCTTTTCTTGACTATGGCTCAGCTCACAGAGCCATTAGCAGCTTTTTATTCTATAGACCAGTGATACTGCAGCTCTCTCTGTGGGCTGCCAGTTAATCTGATGTTTAAAAGCTGAATTAAACTGACATGCTTAAGTCTGACTTAGTGACAGATTTTGCATGTGTTTAAATAAGATGCTCAAGTCTTCTTTTTAAGCTCATCGGTTTTTCTACATAAACACTCTTTCATGCACACGTGGTGCATTTATACACACTCTCTGATTGTGCACATGTTTATAACTGTGAGGGCTGTTTTTATATGCAGTTCTTCATACCAAACTGTCCTGGTACAAACGTCTGGGATGAGTGCAGATAATCAGATGAAGAATATGTTGTAATGTTCTCAAAGTTCTCACTTAAAAGCGGGTGCATGTTTTTTTGCAATTGTTTTTCAATAGATGCCATAACAGGGTCTCTAAAGCACAACTCCCTTCACCTAGGAAGCAATGTGCACAGTCCAAGAACAACAGACTACAGGTTTTAAAAAAACTTGAAACTGCTCCCTCTTTGTCGTTTCTGAACATACAGTATGATTGTTTAAATCTCTGTGGAAGTGGGCAATATGCATTCCTTTACAGAAATACTACACCTTTGTTTTAAATTGTAACACTTTTTTTAAAACATTTTGTGAAACCTAAAAATTTACTAAGAGCACTGATCAATCAAAGATGCCGTCACGTACTGTGGCTGTAACGGGAGTCACTTTGTGCTGGCTTAACACAGGCGGGTGAATTTTCACACCCATGCTCTGAATTCCTTAACTTCATCCAGAAACAAGTAGGAGGTACATCATAAAGATCCAGAAACATGTAGATGGACTTAAAATAAAATAAAAGTTTAACAAAAAATGCTGAAAAGACCAAAAATATTTCACAACAGCAGCCGTTCATCATGCTGTTTTGCTCTTTGGATCTATTTCTGTGGTAGTTTCAATGTTAGCCTTTGGTGGTTCAACACCCTCATCAGCCATGCAAACACAAATAAGACCCCCCCCCCCCCTCCTCTATCCTCCCATGACACACACGCACTAACAAAAAAAACAGTGGAGATTTACCTTCTCAGATAAACAGATTCTTGTAAGAACATTTGTAAAAACAGACCAGGTCTCTGGTCCTCAGGAATGTGCCAGACTTGTGGAGTTTGACACCTCTCTCCTGGTCCGTTTGGTCACATCTGACAGTCCTCCTTCACATAATAAGCAGTAAATTTGTTTTTGCAGCTTTCTAACACCTTAAACTGTTTCAAAATGTCTTGTAAAACCATTTCATTTTTGAATTACAGAATTCCTCTTCAAGAACTCCTCCTTTGTGTGTTTTATTTTCTCATTGTTTTTTTTCCCCCACAGTATAGTTCAGTCAACCTGTCAGACATTTTTTATTTGTCAGGAAACTATAAAACATTTTATGCCAATTCATGCAGCCCTTCCTTTGTTGTTGTGAGGCGTAAAAAGCCAGCAGGTTTTCCTGGTGCCAAGATGAGAGCGTGTGACTTCAAACTCTCATCTTCTTCCAGAGAGGGGCTGATGTTTAAGCTGCTGTTGCCATGGGAACAGAACCTCATTAAAGGCAGCAGCCACATATTTTTGTTTGTTACTTCTTATATTAAAAAATAATTTGAAAAAACACACTAATGCTGATCAAATACTTATTAAGCTCACACACATGTGTGTGTCTGTCATGGTTTTTATCACGATGTGATGCTGCAGTGGCAGCACTTTGTTCATCTAGTCTTTGATTAATCAGCAGAATCACAGATTTGTAGCAGATTGATTCAATTCACACAGGCAAAAACTGAAACATGAACTACAGGAAACATCACTGTGTTTGAAGTGAATTCAATTCAATTCAATTCAGTTTATTTATATAGCGCCAAATCACAACAAAGTTGTCTCAGGGCACTTTACAGAAACATTCACATGCATAAAAGCCAATTAGTAAAGTTCTCTATCTAAGGAATCCAATTCAATTCAATTCAATTCAAAAATACTTTATTAATCCCAGAGGGAAATTAAATGTTGTAGCTCATTTTCCTTGTTTCATAAGAGTTGTTCTAGATGTTGATGGTTGTGGGCGGGAAGGATCTCTTGTGATGGTCCGTCTTATAGCTGATCTTAAAAAACTGGCCACAGATGTTGATCCGTTTACTTGCACTTGGTTGGCCTCCTGGGCTTCAGGATCACCTGAATGTTGGACAGAAATCCTCCCAGGGCAATGGCCACTCCTCCCAGCAGCTTGTTGAGCTCCTCATCGCTGCGGACAGCCAACTGTAGGTGCTGATGGACGATCCTGTCCTTCTGCTGTCATGAGCCGTGTTTCCTGCTAGTTCCAGGATCTCAGTGATCAGGCACTCGAGCACAGCTGGCAGGTAGATGAAAATGCGTCCACAGAACATCCTTTTCAACTCATTTGAAATTTAGGGCTGTAGTTGAGATATTACTTGAGCTTTTGAGATGTTAATCAGCTGTTGGTTGTAGAAACTGCCTTGTTGCCATGGTTACGCATCATAACAAATGTCCAAAACTAAAAAAGTTTCCGTAAAAATCCTTACAGCTGCACAGCATCCGATACCAGAGGAAACAATCATCCAAAAAATGTGATTTACATCCAGAAAAAGAGGAATTAAAGTTTCCAAAAGCAAAAAAGCAACAAAAAAAATCCAGCAGACAAGTTAAATCTTGGCTTCGTTGCAGTCTCCCAACCTGAGCAAGCACAGTGGCAACAGTGGAAAGGAAAAACTCCCTTTTAAAAGGAAGAAACCTCCAGCAGAACCAGGCTCAGGACAAGCGGCCATCTGCTTTGACCGGCTGGTTGAGAGGACAGGAAGGAGAGATTGACGAACACAGAATGGTAGGTCCAGGTATAGGTCCAGGTCCAGGTCCAGATATAGGTCCAGTTGCATCTGAAAGACAAAAAAACACATGTTAAGGATAGAAAAAATAATTACAAATACAAAACAGGTTGAGCAGAGTAAATGGTAAATGGACTGTACTTATATAGCGCCTTTCTATCTAATCAAGATACTCAAGCAATTTACACTACAATCTGTGCCTCATTTACCCATTCATACAGCACTCTACTAGATCTCTACAAAGCTAATTGAACAAATCATTCTAAAGAGACTAATCAGAGCTTTATCGCATTCATACATAGATGGGACACACATTGGAGGCGATGAGGGGTTCAGTGTCTTGCCCATTGACACTTTGGCATGTGACTGCTGGTGGATTCGAACCCCCAACTCTTGCATTGGAGGACGACTGCTCTAACCATTCAGCCACAGCCACCCACACAAAGACAGTAAGTAAAGACCGTAGCAGTGTGGTCAGTTTGTCCTCCAGCAGTCTAAGCCTATAGCAGCATAACTAAGGGACAGCTTAGGAAACCCAAGCCGAACCTAACTATAGGATTTAGCAAAAAGGAAAGTCTTAAGCCTAGTTTTAAAACTGGATAATATGTCAGCCTCACAGACAGAGATTGGAAGTTGGTTCCATAAGAGAGGATCCAGATAACTGAAAGATCTGCCTCCCATTCTGTTTTTGTAAATTCTAGGAACCACAAGTAAACCTGCAGTCTGAGAGCAAAGTGCTCTGTTAGGAAAATATGGAATAAGATCTGTCATATAAGATGGAGCCAGGTTGTTGAGAGCTTTGTAGGTTAGAAGTAAGATTTTGAATTCTATTCTGGATTTGACAGGGAGCCAATGGAGAAAAAATAAAACTGGAGAAATATAATATCTCCTACTAACTCTTGTTAACACTCTGGCAGCAGCATTTTGGATCAACTGAAGATGTTTTAAAGAAGTATTTGGACATCCAGATAATAAACCATTGCAATAGTCCAGTCTAGACATGACAAATGCATGGAACAGATTTTCTGCATCATTTTCAGATAAGATGTTTCTAATTTTAGTGATATTACGCAGGTGGAAGAAGGCAGTTCTAGTAACATTTTTAATGTGTGGGATGAAAGACATGTCCTGATCAAAAATAACACCAAGATTTTTAACATTAGAGCTGGAGGACAGATTAATGCCATTTAAGGAGGGAGAAAGAATTAATTCCTAAGGTGCTCAGGTCCAAAAACCAAAACCTCAGTCTTGTCTGTGTTCAACAGGAGAAAATTAAGGGTCATCCAGGTTTTTATGTCTTTAAGACATGCTTGTAGTCTAAGTAGCTGATTGGATTCATTGGGTTTAATGGACAACTGTAATTGTGTGTCATCAGCATAACAATGAAAATTTATCCCATGCTGTTTAATAATGTTACCTAATAGAAGCATATATAAAGTAAAGAGTATTGGCCCAAGCACTGAGCCCTGAGTGCTACAGTGAAGATGAAAGGACAAAAATATTTCATTGCTTAATGTGCAGCATATGAGAATAAATCTACATCTGTCTCTGAGCATCACTAATTTACAGAAAGTGAGCAAATATTAGGAACTTTAATTTATGTTCATCCATCCATCCATTATCTTTACCCGCTTCTTCCATTTTGGGTCACGGGGTCGCTGGTGCCCATGTCCAGCAATCATTGTGCGAGGGGCGGGGTACACCCTGGACAGGTCGTAAGTCCATCACAGGGACACATAGAGACAAACAACCATTCACTCTCTCACTCAGGGACAATTCAGAGTTACCAATCAGTTTAACATGCATGTTTTTGGTCTGTGGGAGGAAACCGGAGCACCCGAAGAAAACCCAGGCATGCACGGAGAGAACATGCAAACTCCACCCAGAAAGGCCCACGGACCGGGATTTGAACCAGGGACCTGCTCGCTGAGAGGCAGCAGCTCTACCAGTTGTGCCACCGTACATCCCGAAGTGTTTTCCATTATTAAAATAAAAGGTCTAACATTTTTTGAACATAGTAAATTTAAGTTTGGACATCTATAAAAACGAATGCATTATAGCCATTTTTGTGTTTTCTAAGGTTTGTTGGTGAAGATGTTAAAAGGGTTTTAGCCAAAGATATTTAGGTATAGATGTCCATTCAGTGATTACTTTCTGAAAGTTTCTTAAACTCTAAAAAAAGTGTGGAAAATAATAATTGTTTTAAAGTTTAAAAAACTCCTAATAAAAAGAAAAGAACCAGAGACATCTCTCTTTAGCTCAAATCGGAGCTCAAGGTTTATTCTTTCTGCAGAAAGGAGTTGCTCTCTGAACGAAATCAGAATGAGCACTGAAACTTAAAGAGACAGTACATATTTTATACATGTTTCGTGCGTCACAATAACATCACATCATAAAGGGAGGATAAGGTTTCTCATGCTGATACCACACACAGGTTCTCGTTATCAGTATGAGGCGTTCTTTTTCTTGTGGAGCTGGTGTTTTTTAATTTGATTTGTAACAGTCTGCTGTCCATGTGGCTAGAATATTCTGATAAAGGGAGAACATGTTGATACGAAAAGCGTCCTCAGCTCCCAACAGTCAGATAATGAGTTTGTGTGTGTCTTTGTCTTTTTGTAGGTGGTGAATACAAGGACGTTTTTGCTGACCAGGAGACTTTGAGAAGTTTACAAAAGTTCACATTTACACATCAACTGAGGAGTTTACCAAAGTTCACATCTTACACATCAACTTTAAATATCTGCAGAATGAGCATGGATTAAACAATATTTAAACAATACGTGTCAGTTTATTAATTTTTTCACAATTTCCCCCCTTTTGTTCCAAAAGGAACAACAAAATAAGAAAACAAAGAGTAAACAAAGTTATATATAACAGTATAGACTTTGAATGGGATAAACATCAAGTCCAATGCATCACGGCACTTGTGGTTTGGCACAGGACTATCATAAACTTCAAATGGAAATTGCAAGAGCCATTTTTGTGGGTTACAGACCCTGATTAAAGCTATATGCGTACAGGTAAGAAACTTCTATTTTATTCAAAACATGAAAACATAGAAAGAACTCAAAGGAGGGCATACTGTTCTAATCAAAAAGTATAAACATAAAACATAAAAAGAAGAAAACATAAAATTTTGTTTAAAAGCATAAAACCAAAATATGAAAGTGTAAGAAATGTCTTTAGTTCAGGAAATCTTGTCCAGTGTACTCATGGTCTTCTGGCCAAAGCCTAAGAACACAACTTTGGACGGCTAAGACTACGAAATCTAGGAAACTAGGAATTCTAGTCTAGATGGGATGGGTGAGGTTTCAGTCAGGATAGAATGTCCGCCTCTGTCAAAGTCAATTACAAAGATGTCATCGGTGCAGGATGTGTCAATCTCAAGAGTGGATTGATGTTCTCTGACTGTAAAACAAATTTTCATTTTATTTTAAAACAAAAGTGGTGGAAGTCCTAGGCGACAGTTCAGTGGATGGGCTGGGCTTTTCAATGTCAATGTCAGAGATGGATGTCGTAACTACTCCTGTAAAGGCCTTGTTTACCATGCTCTTGATGCATGGGACAACACAGGAGAAAAATAAACAAAACAAAACTAAAAAGACGATGAGAGGGGCGCAAATTCTCAACAGAAGCTGCCACCATGAACCAGAGGTAAGCCACGCCCAGAGATCAAAGGGCTGTGCGCCTTTGGTACCGCTTTCTACATAGTCTTTTAAGTGGGACAAATCTTCTAGTGCATCATGGATGGCACCTCTTATCGCGTGATTGTGGTGGTTGTCTTAATACGAACATTGGGTTTACTAGCTGAACCAAAGCACATAGTCCACCCCAATCTGGGGGGAGGGCGGTGTATGCCTTGTGGCCGCAAAGAAAATACCAATCTGAAAGGACCCTAGAGCCTTTATCTCCGGGAACTAAAACACTGCAGCGAGTCATGTTCTGTCTGCCTTTTGTGTGCTTGTGTATGTGAAAAGTTCTTTGTGTTAGTAGTCCCTCACAATTGGTTAAATTGTAGCCATCACAAGACGTACCGCTTGCGCGATTTCCGTCTGTGAAGTTTTCTCTCTCTCTGCAAAAGGTGTAGTACAGGTAAGTTGACTCATTTCCTGTTCTGGGTGGGGGAAGATCACAGAAAGAGTATACTGTCCTACATAGGTTCCATGGGAGGGTACCTACTGAAGTAGTACCATTGTTAAATACGCAATTTCCTAGTGTTTCAGGTTTTAAATTCGTTAACGTGATAATTTCTGGTAGGGTTAGTGGCATCTGGGGCAGGGGCAATACATCGAAGGTCACAGTACAATTACCCTTTGGAGATCGTCCCAACATTAGCTTGGCTTGTTGGGCGAATAAATTCACATTTCCTATTAGTATAGGAGACAAAGGTAGTGAGTAATTTCGCGAGTCCCAGTTTTGTAGGCCTGGGTGAATACTCAAGCCATACAGACAAGACTGTAGGTTGGGGGAGACTGGTTGAGTACGTAGTCCTGAATTGTGTGTGGCATAAGGCATGTGTGCGCATACATAACAATTAGTTGTGTTTCCTTCGTGAGCTGTTTTATTCATCAGTTGCCACCATAAGTTTGTGCTGTAGTCGTGTTGATGTACATGGTCAGGTTTCAGTAAATGGGATAAGTCGCGTCGGGTGCGTGGGTGTGTTAAGTTCTGTGTGTGACAAGGTCCCTCGTCTTGAAAAAAACAAAAGTGTTGTAAGAGGAAAATAAGACCAAGAACTAAAACGAAAGTGTATGCAAAGAATGCAGAGAGCTTCCACTGGTACCGCATGGAGTTCATGATGGCTGTTTGTCTGTTGGGTGTCAAACGTCTATCTGTTCTGCCTGCCTGATCAGTTGGAGGGTCTAGGTACCCCGCCGCCCTCACTGTGAGCCTGAGCTCTATCAGTGGGTGGTGAACGTGAGTGGCGTAGATCCCCCGTGGGTATCGAGCCGTTCAGACTCCGATACTTGTTGCACCCGCGGAGGCACCCAGCTCTAAGCTCTGGTGCTTCTTTTCCTCTGGGCTGGTTCTCGGTATCCTGGTTTCCGTCCGGTCGAAGAGGGGCAATGGGGACGCTGCCTCACCTAGTTTTGACGCCAGTGAGTGTGCTGTCCTGGCTCTGTTAGGTTTGGTCGTGGCCTAACAGACCGCTGCCTCAGCTACCCGTTGGTGCTGAGTGACTCTTCGGGCAGTTGCTCTGGTCTTTCCTGTCCTTTGCTCCTCGTCTGGTCTTCTGATGGTAGAGTGATCCCTTTGAACAGCTTACAGTGGGATGCGTGGACCCAAGTAGTTCTCTCAGCCACCTTCACAGTCGTGTGGGTGGTCAGCAAAACCTGGAATGGTCCAGTCCACCTGGGAGAGTTCCAGCGCCTTCTCCTGAAACATTTAATCATAACAAAGTCTCCAAGAGAAATACAGTGCAATCGCTTTTGCGCTGGTGTAGGGAGTCCTCCCTGCACCTGAGACCTGATGGATGTTAAGTGTTTGGTTAGTTCAATGCAATAGTTCATCATGTTATGATCACAGTGTTTGAGATCGCTGGTGGGATCAGTTATCGGTCCAACTCCCAGATTGGGAGGAGCTGCAAAAAGGATTTCAAAAGGACTAAGATTAAGCCTAGCCCGTCTGCGCATCCGCATATACATAACAGCAATAGGCAAGCATGTGACCCAGCTCTGTTTTGTGTCTTCACAAAGTTTGGCCAGTTTGTTTTTCAAAGTACCATTTTCTCGTTCAACAGCGCCCCCGCTCTGTGGGTGGTAGGCACAGTGTTTTGTTAGGTCAAAATGTAGGGTCGTGGATACTTCATTCATGATCTCGTTTGCGAAGTGGGACCCATTATCACTTGAAATTTTCTGGGGGATTCCCCATCGTGGAATGATCTCCGTCAGTAAAATCTTTGCTACTGTGTTTGCTGTCGCATGTTTTGTGGGAAAAACTTCAACCCATTTGGAAAACATATCGACAACAACCAAGCAGTATTTTTTGTTTAAAACAGGCGTTAACTCAATGAAATCAATCATTAGATGTTGAAAAGGAGCAGTCACTGTCTTGCGTGCACCTGGTGCTGTGGTTTTTATTGTTTTTGAAATATTGTGAGTGGCACATATCAGACATGAGTCACAGTACTGTTCAGCAACTTTCAAAAATTTCACAGTAAACCAGTGTGTGTCCATTTCTCTTAACATTCCCCCCTTAGACACATGGTCACCACCATGTGTTAAAACAGCAAAGGAATGAAAGAAATGTCGAGGTAGGCAGGGGTTGTTGTTTGGACCTAGCCAGATACCATCAGTGAACGTGCTTCCAAGGCGTTTCCATTCTGCTCGCTCAGAAAGTGTTGAGAGTTTTTGCATGTCTGTGATGGTGAATGAGTCAGGTGAGGCTGTGGTCTGAGATGATGAGCAGACCATAAGAGGAAGTGGGTGGATCCTTTCAGGAGGTGTGGTAGCAGCAGACTTAGCTGCGATGTCAGCAGCTGCGTTGCCCCTAGAGACATAGTCAGTGTTTCGGGTATGGGCTGCACATTTTACTACAGCAATGTGTTTGGGAAGTGTGATTGCTTCTAGAAGGTTAGCAACAAGTTTGTGGTTCAAGATGGGCTGTCCATCTGAACAAAGGAAGTGACGGTGTTTCCACAAAGCTCCAAAATCATGTACAACACCAAAAGCATAGCGAGAGTCAGTGAAGATGTTGACAGATTTGTTTTCAGAGAGTTGGCAAGCTCTGGTCAAGGCTATGAGTTCACAGGCCTGAGCTGAACAAGGAGGCAATGAACGAGTCTCAATGGTGGAAGAGGAAGTTACAACTGCATAACCGCTGTGAATAGAGCCAGTGGTAGGATCACGTGAAGATGAGCCATCTACAAAGAGTTCCCAGTCTGGGTGTTCAAGAGGTTCTTGTTGTAAGTCAGGTCTAGGTGTGCAAAGCACTTCAAGTTCAGCTAAACAGTTATGTGGTGTGCCTTCGATAGGTGAAGGTAAGAGTGTAGCTGGATTTAAAACGTTGCAACGTTGGATGGTGATATTTGGCATGTCAAGGAGAGTGGTGTGGTACCTTAACCAACGCGCTGTAGACAAGTGAGCAGTTTTTTGCTCGTTTAGAATGTGAGTGACAGCGTGTGGTACAAGCAAGGTCAAATCAGAGTACTCCACAATGTCTCTACTGGCCAATACAGATTTTTCTGCTGCAGCGACAGCGCGCAAACTAAGTGGAAGTCCTGCAGCAACTGGATCAAGTTTTGATGAGAAGTAGGCCACCGGTTTCATGCGGTCACCATGCTTTTGCAACAAAACTGAGGTCATGCATCCCCCCCTTTCATCCACCGCCTGCACAAATGGGTGGGTTGGATCAGGAATTCCTAAGGTGGGGGCTTTCTGCAGCTGTAATTTGAGAGTCTCAAATGCGGACAGTGCAGGTGGTGTCCAAGTCAATTTAGAGCTCATTTGAAGGCCTTTTTCATGACAAACAGCACGGAGTGATGTTTCAAGCTCCGCGTAGTTTGGAATGAAATGTCGACAATAACTGCATAACCCTAGGAATGACATTAGCTGTTTCTTTGTCCCAGGAAGAGGAAGAGCAACAATGGCTGTAACACAAGCAGGAGCCAGCTCTCTTCCTTCAGCAGAGATTCTGTGACCCAGAAATGTAACCAGTGGCAACACAAACTGTAGCTTAGACAACGAGGCCTTGTGGCCTTCTGCAGCGAGATACTGCAGGAGGCGGATTGTGTGTGTTTTGCATGTTTGTGCATCAGGAGCAGCCAAAAGAAGATCATTAACATACTGAAGCAATGCACAATCAGGTGGAAGACTGAACCCTGCCAGACTATCTCTCAAAGCCTGGTGGAAAATGGTCGGAGACTCACAATAGCCCTGGCAAAGGCGAGTGAAGGTGTAAGACTTCCCTAAAAACTCAAATGCAAACCAGTACTGGCTGTCTGGATGTACAGGTACACTAAAGAAAGTGTTAGCCAGGTCTATGACTGAAAAGTGGGTGGAGCCAGTTGGTATTTGAGACAAGATCACATAAGGATTAGGGACGATTGGTGCACGAGCTTGAACTGCAGCATTTACAGTTCTAAGATCCTGAACAAACCGCCACTCATCAGGAGGAGTGGGGCGGATCTTTTTCACTGGAAAAATTGGAGTTCTCACAGGTGAAGTAGGACAAGGAACGATTACACCTGTTTCTAGAAGAGAGTGAAAAACAGGTGTAATGCCTGAGGCTGCCTCAGGTTTCAGTGGATACTGTGGTATTTTTGGTCGATAAGAAGTTTTAGGAGTAATTTGGATGGGCTCCTGACCTTTTATCAGACCTACATCATACTTTGTCTGGGCCCACAATATGGGTGGAACAGCAGAGAGGTCTGGGTTGTCTGAAGTCATCGTAGGCAGTGTTAGTCATGCAGAGGTGTCAATCACTTCTTTGAATGGGGTGACCGGAAGTGATAAAATAAGTGGTTGTCTGTACATCTCCAGAGCAGGAGAGTAGAAACAAGTGTCAAGTGGTTGCCAGTCAGATGCACAATGGGCTCTCAGTGCTAGAGGACCTAGAGAGCGCCACTGAGCTTCAGGAGGTTTAGCAAGAGAAACATGAGGAAATGAGTCAGGTACTGTGAAATAGCATGTTTGTGGTGGGACATCATCTGTGAGGCACATCAACAGGAAACATGTGGTCTTTGTCCAGCAGATATCTGTAGTATGTAAGTCAGTTGGTAGTGTTTGCATGAATGAATCTCCTAGCTGGTCATCTGGGTCTGAAGTAACACGAGCAGTGCAATGCAGCTGTTGTTCATGCATGAATGTGCATGAAGGTGGAAGTCTATCTTTGGCCGTAGAGAGCAAGGCTGCACGCTGGCTCTCATCAGTGAGGGACCATTCAAACACAAACAGCAGATCAGGCACTAGTGTCACCAAAGTGTCCACTGAGTGTGTAGACTTTAACACCACTAGTCCTTCAAGGCTACAATCGATGGACAGATTGAATTTGAGAATCAGATCTCTGGCCAGAAGATTTATTGGACACGTCTGTGAGAGTAGAAACTGATGTGAGTGGGCAGTGTGATCAAAAGGGTCAATCACATTCAGAGGAGCTGTCATTGCCTCTGGGATTGCTACACCGGATGCTCCTGTGGAGTGGACAATCTTGCCACACAGTGGAGCATGTGGGAGACATTTCTTCATTATCAGAGATTGAGTGGCCCCTAAGTCCACCAAGAACGTTAGTGGAGCATTGTTTACAAGCATTGTGAGCATGGGTAACTTCAAACATGCTGACTGGGTGTATTTAAAATACGTGGAGGTGCATGTGGTATCAGTAGGTGAAACAGCTGGTGTGTGTGTGCGTGTACTTGCTGTTTGGAGACCTGGACCCTCCTCACCGCCCCCTCCTAGTCAGGATGAGTGTCCGCCTCGGTGGCCACGACCCCTGGGTGGACCCTGGCTTCGACCAACCGATTGTTGGGAGCCTGGGTAAAAGTTCTGTTCATTGTTCATGGGCCATGGCTCTCGTGGGGGCATTGATGCCCGATTCTGGAATGGTTGGCCACGCCCTCGCCATGTGATGCGTTTTTGTGGGCAGTCTCTCATCCAATGGTCAGTCCCTCCACACAGGAAGCATGGCTGTGGCCCTCCTGCGTACCCACGTGGTTGTTGCTGTTGTGGGCCTGGCCAAGGACCAGGAGGTTGTGGTGGGCATGGAAAAGCTGGAAGCTGTTGTGGTGGGGCAGTGTTCAAGGTCATCTGTTGTGCAGCTTGAAGAAGAGTGAGTTGAGCATTTTCTGCTTGTCTTGTCTTTTTCTTTAGTGCTACAGTTTCTTCAGCCGTGTGCTGTTCCCAGGCGTGTCTGGCATGACGTAGGAGGTCGTTGAGGCGAATGCCAGCCTTCCAGCCTATGTAGGTGTTCTGGACGGACTTGCGGATTGTTGGCAAAAATCCATCCATCACGCATTGACACAGGATGGTTTCGAAAGCTGAAGCCTGTGCAGCATCACGCCAGTCGTTGTCCAGAAAAGCGATGCCAGAGTGTGTGCGAAACACAGGGATGAGACGATCGACGTACTCTTGAGGGGGTTCGCCACTCTTCTGGACCGTGTCCTTGATCTTTGCATATTGAGGCGTCTGTGGAAATGCTGTCTTAACTCTCCTGACAATGTTACCTACAGCTGTTACAAAGTCCTGATTATCTGCGTGGGCGTATTCGACACGCACCAGCCGTTGGTTGCCAGGTGGGACCTCAAACAGCTGTGCACCTATGGTGCTTACAAAGTTCATATCATAGACAGCTGTGAGAATCATTTTCAGTTCTGGTATGGTGGGGCGGAGAATACGAACCATGTTGGTGATGGCTTCACCCACAGTGTCTCCTCCTTGGGCCATGTCTGGGAGGTGTTGTTTGGCCAGGCTTGTCAGGTCGCTCAGTGGCCAAGTTCTGAACACCAGTTGTGGTCCGTTAGGTCCGCCCACCTCCAGCATTGGCATGGTTGTGGAGCTGTGTTCGCCATCTGAAGTCATGGGGGAGCTTATGGAACCGTTGTTATGCTGTGACTGTTGTAGTATCTGTATTTCAGCCTCCAGCAGCTTTTCTTCTTCTCTGAGAGCTTTAATCCGCTCCTCTTGCTCTGCAGCTTTGGACCGAGTTACGATTGAAGAACCCTCAGAAGACGATGAAAGCGATGGTGAGGAGTTTGAAGACATTGATGTTGATGAGACTGTGCTGGTAGCAGGGGACGGTGGTGGGAGTGGTCCAACTGCAACATCTCCTCCTCCTGCTGCTCTTTGTTCATGCTGTTGCTGAGGGGCAGCTGGCCTTTGTCCAATGTAGTCGTCATCCAAGGTGAGGACCCAAGCAGGTTTCAGTCCAGGGCGGGTCTCATGTGTTTTCATCTGTGGTGGGGCATAGGGTGGTGGGTCTGTGAGTCCAGCCAGCAAGGGGTAGATCGAGGTGGAGGGTGCGGTGGGAGGAAGAGGTCCGTGGGTCTCCGGTGCATGTGTGTGAGAAGACAGAGGAAAAAGAGAAGTTTTCAGTTTTTTGTCACTTTCTTTGTCTGGTTTTTGTCTTTCTGAGTCTCCTGTTCTCTGCACTGCTTCTGTAAGTCTTCAACTTTTTGAGACATCTGTAATAATCTGGACTCCGTTTTACCCATCATATTTTTAGACTCATTTTTCCACATTTTAAATGCTTCCTCATGTCTGTGCATCGTTAAGTAAACCTTTTGAGGTATTTTCTTCATCTGAATCATTCCCTGCTTCTGCTGCAATAATAGTTCTTCGAGTTTTTTAATGTCTTCTGTTTCTAAAGACCCATTTTTAGGAAAGCCGAATTCGTGATGCCACTGAGAAACGAAGCTGAGGCAGGAATCCCCATGTAAGTGTTTCATTCTTTCTGCAATCGGACCGCTTGGTATATAATCTTGGTTCTTACTTTTCGCTGCTCCCATCTTATCTTTGTTAGTCTTTCTTTCTTTAAGACAAAACTATTTTATTTCCTCAGCCCTCTTTTATCAAGACGAGCTTACACTCGGTCCTCCTAGTGAGAACTTACCTCGGTTCTTACTCTAAATTCAGAACTTACACTCGGTCCTCCTAGTGAGAACTTACCTCGGTTCTTACTCTAAATTCAGAACTTACACTTATTTTATGAGAGCAATCTTTTTTACCTTATCGTAGATGTCTCTGGCTTCCTGTCTCGGATACGGCCGGAGCAGATCCTCTATTTGGAGAACCAGACATCCTCCCGCTCCCAAAACGTTCTCACTGGAGGGTCGTAGGTCCGGTGATCAGCCCCGTCGTGATTCCCCATCGATCGGACGAACGCTCGGCGTATCCCAGCGGTGCCTCCAAATTTTGTGGAAAATAATAATTGTTTTAAAGTTTAAAAAACTCCTAATAAAAAGAAAAGAACAAGAGACATCTCTCTTTAGCTCAAATCGGAGCGCAAGGTTTATTCTTTCTGCAGAAAGGAGTTGCTCTCTGAACGAAATCAGAATGAGCACTGAAACTTAAAGAGACAGTACATATTTTATACATGTTTCGTACGTCACAATAACATCACATCATAAAGGGAGGATAAGGTTTCTCATGCTGATACCACACACAGGTTCTCGTTATCAGTACGAGGCGTTCTTTTTCTTGTGGAGCTGGTGTTTTTTAATTTGATTTGTAACAGTCTTCTGTCCATGTGACCA
>NC_056515.1:4950238-4952567 GCF_014905685.2 Nematolebias whitei | reverse complement strand
CCCCCCCCCCCCCCCCCCATACATTAACTGATGGACATGGGCACCAGTGACCCCCACGACCCAAAAAGGAAGAACCGGGTAAAGATAATGGATGGATGGATGGATGGATGGATGGATGGATGGATGGATGGATAAACCACAAGAAATTCAGTTCTAGAATTGCGCTGCTCAAGGTGGCTGCATGTTGGAGCAGCTCTGTTACTTTCATTCTGAGATTTTGCTTTTGGAAACTTTAATTCCTCTTTTTCTTGATGTAAATCACATTTTTTGGATGATTGTTTCTTCTGGTATCAGATGCTGTGCAGCTGGAAGGATTTTTACTGGAACTTTTTAAGTTTTGGACATTTGTTATGATGCGTAACCATGGCAACAAGGCAGTTTTCTACAACCAACCAGCTGATTAACATCTCAAAAGCTCAAATAATATCTCAACTACAGCCCCAAATCTCAAATGAGTTGGAAAGGATGTTCTGTGGACGCATTCCTATCTACCTGCCGGCTGTGCTCGAGTGCCTGACCACTGAGATCCTGGAACTAGCAGGAAACACGGCTCATGACAGCAGAAGGACAGGATCGTCCCCAGACACCTACAGTTGGCTATCCACAGTGACGAGGAGCTCGGCAGACTGCTGGGAGGAGTGGCCATTGCTTTGGGAGGAGTTCTGCCCGGCATTCTGGTGGTCCTACAGACAGGGGAAACCAAGAGGCCAGATGAGTCTGGGTGGACGGATCTGATGGCATCTGCAGCCAGTTTCTTAGGATCCACTGTGGGATGGACCTTTACAAGAGATCCTTCCTGTCTACAGCCATCAGCATCTATAATATCTCTTAATGAAGATAATGAGTTACAACAACAAAATAATTTCCCTTTGGGATTAATAAAGTATTTTTGAATTGAATTGAATTAAATCTGTCCTAAAGTTTGTGAATTACAAGCAGAAAAAAATGTAGGCTTTATTCACATGAATTTTTCTTCTTGATGCTTTCAGCAAAATATCACATCTGGTTCAAGAAAAACCCTCATTAAAGTCATCAAACTTGAAGCTATAGTTGTCCCTAGAGCTGTCATGTCTAACCCGAACCAGAAACCCGGCCCTGACCGACCCGGATTAGGGCCGGGCCGTTATAATGTGATTAATGGGTGGGCTGGGCCGGTCTCAGGCTTTTAATTAGGTCAGGATCAGCCAAGATCCAATTATATAATAACATGGCCTCCCATACAATCACCAGCCGCACGTGACCAATTCACCACGAGCTGACAGCCTTAAAGAGGTAAAAAGTTCAGTTAAGCTTCAGATGGGACTGTACTACCAGGAAGTGATCCATCACCCAAATGGACGTTCATTCTGCTGCTGCACTCAGCGAACGCACGCGGCCGACGCCCCACACAGGTGAGATACCAAAGCAGACGCGTGTGTCAGAGCTGTCCGTGTGTCTCAGTAATTCAGAAGAATGCAGAAGAAACAGGATTTAAATGTTCTTTTATGGCCATAAAAGTACAAACAACTCTCGTCTCCGAATCTTCTGCCCCGTGTATTCAGCTGCGCGTCCCCGACCGTTAATAACTAATTAAAAATGTGTTTTTTTTTCTCGGGTTCGGACCTGTAATTACTGTTAATTCATCGGGTCGGGTGGGGTTTGGAAATTATGACTGCGGGCTGGGGCCGGGTCAAATCAGACTTTTGGGGCCTGAATGCAACTTTAGTTGTGTCTTCTGTTCTTGTTTTATTTCATTATACTTTACAATTGCAAATACAATATTCTATGATGTGCTTACAATCACCTGGCCTGTTTAAATTCATGATGAGACATTGACCACACAACACCTGAAAAACATTTAAACATAAGCAAAACAAAAACACCCTAATGGTGTGAAAGCTGATGCAGCACTCAGACTATGTTTTCCCTGATACATACAGTAGTCCCTCGGTACTTTGCGATTCGTTTTTCACGGACTCGCTCTATCGTGGTTTTTCAAAATAAGACTGGACATGACACACAATTGGCTCATTGATGGATGAGCCGCACGATCAGCATGGACTTTTATTTAAAATAAATTATTTTAAATTATTTAGCACCTCCTGCACCTCTATGCAGCCCATACTGCAGGATAAGCTTCCAGCTGTAGCTGATCCGCTGTTCACCGTGCAAAGCGGAGAAGTGGGCATGGCCAAGAACGCCTGCAGGTGGCAAAGAGCAGCCAAGGCAGAAAGCTGAGTCCATGACAGGCTGTGCTCTTTTAGAGTGTTAAGGGTGTAGAAACATTGTCTAGAATATTGCAAGAGTGTGGGAAGGGTTTAAAACACACACACACACACACACACACACA
>NC_056515.1:4948722-4950138 GCF_014905685.2 Nematolebias whitei | reverse complement strand
TTGTACTACTATCCCTATTTCGCGTTTTTTCTCATATCGCAGGGCTTCAGGGTACGGATCTCCCATGATAAACGAGGGACTGTAGCTTCTTCTGTTTGTTTTATAGACTCAAACTACGGCTGCAAAATATAGCAATTTTATAACTTTTAAAAACCTTGTTCTCTTAAATCTGCTTTGGCATACATGCTTTCTGTGTTCATATACTACCGTTGGTGGGGCTATTGTTTGCTAATTTTAGCTTTTAGCTTCTATTATGTACCTTTTAGGTACAGTTTCATTTTTAGATTAAGGCATTAATTGTTCTGCCTTAATAGCTGTAGTCTTACTAATATTAATTTTTTCAGCATTCACGCAGCATTTTTGCTGGAACTTCAGTTGTTCTAGTAATGAACTGTTTTAAATGAGTGACCCCCTGTGATTTCAATCTTTGTTTCTCCCCATGTCAGCTGTTGTAGTGCCTCCTTACATGTGAAAATTGTGCTCTTCAATGGGTGGGAACTTGTGAAAAAGAAAAACAGGGATTTATTTGTGAAACCCCAGCCCATCCCATCTTGGATCACTGCCAGCAGCTGTTTATTGGTGTGAGAATATAAGAGGAGAATTTTGAGCTAATCTTTCCTCATCATACTTCAGAAACAATACAAATCATCCCTTATGGAACCTCCAAGAAAAACAAACACTGACTTGATCTTTATCCCAGAGAATCCTCACACACTAATTCTGTCCATACATCCAAATGTTCAAACTTCTTTTTTCCCCATAAATTAAGGATTACTAACACTAATCCAGTGCAGATTAGCCTGTCTGATTCTCAGTGAGCTGCTGTTTCTTTATTTCACTGACACCATTTCATTTTACTGTTGAGTTGAGAATTGTGCTGAGCCGGTGTTTTTAAAGGATCAGTTAGAAAACCTCTCCTGGTTGACAAATGGAGTCATAGGCTTGTAGAAATGTGTTTAGGATTTGACAATTTATTTTTTTACTGTTTTCATAAGTGCGGCTCAAAGACAAATACAAAAACTCTCCACACAACATTTTAACTGCTTCTCTGTGCTTTATCGAACATATTTCTGTCAACTGACCACATTTTAATTCATTGTTGTAAAATATTTACCTTTATTTACCTTCAGACTTTCAATTTACCATATACACTATATTATAGGCCTTTACAAATATAACAATAATTATAAAATAAACTATCATGATATATACTACTTTTCTAGAAATCAATGATCATTATCAAACAATAATCTTACACTCTCTTCATCCCTAAATCTTTAAAAATTGTAATTTTATGCCTCTCCTTAAACTGTTTCATGTTTGGACATTCCTCAAGTTCCACGTGCAAACTGTTCCACAGTTATACTCCACAAATGGAAATAAAAAATCTTTTACAAGTTGTCTGAGCAGTCCTTG
>NC_056515.1:4940232-4948622 GCF_014905685.2 Nematolebias whitei | reverse complement strand
AAATGAAACTTTCATATATTTCAGATTCATTGCACACCAACTGAAATATTTCAGGTCTTTAATTGTTTTAATACTGATGATTATGGCATACAGCTCATGAAAACCCAAAATGCCTGTCCCAAAAAATTAGCATATTTCATCCCACCAATGAAAGACAAGTGTTTTTAATACAAAAAACACCAACCTTCAAATAATCATGTTCAGTTATGCACTCAATACTTGGTCAGGAATCCTTTTGCATGAATGACTGCTTCAATGCGGCGTGGCATGGAGGCAATCAGCCTGTGGCACTGCTGAGGTGTTATGGAGGCCCAGGATGCTTCGATAGCGGCCTTAAGCTCATCCAGAGTGTTGGGTCTTGCGTCTCTCAACTTTCTCTTCACAATATCCCACAGGTTCTCTATGTGGTTCAGGTCAGGAGAGTTGGCAGGCCAATTGAGCACAGTAATACCATGGTCAGTAAACCATTTACCAGTGGTTTTGGCACTGTGAGCAGGTGCCAGGTCGTGCTGAAAAATGAAATCTTCATCTCCATAAAGCTTTTCAGCAGATGGAAGCATGAAGTGCTCCAAAATCTCCTGATAGCTAGCTGCATTGACCCTGCCCTTGATAAAACACAGTGGACCAACACCAGCAGCTGACATGGCACCCCAGACCATCACTGACTGTGGGTGCTTCACACTGGACTTCTGGCATTTTGGCATTTCCTTCTCCCCAGTCTTCCTCCAGACTCTGGCACCTTGATTTACGAATGACATGCAAAATTTGCTTTCGTCCGAAAAAAGTACTTTGGACCACTGAGCAACAGTCCAGTGCTGCTTCTCTGTAGCCCAGGTCAGGCGCTTCTGCCGCTGTTTCTGGTTCAAAAGTGGCTTGACCTGGGGAATGCGGCACCTGTAGCCCATTTCTTGCACACGCCTGTGCACGGTGGCTCGGGATGTTTCTACTCCAGGCTCAGTCCACTGCTTCCGCAGGTCCCCCAAGGTCTGGAATCGGCCCTTCTCCACAATCCTCCTCAGGGTCTGGTCACCTCTTCTCGTTGTGCAGCGTTTTCTGCCACACTTTTCCATTCCCACAGACTTCCCACTGAGGTGCCTTGATACAGCACTCTGGGAACAGCCTATTTGTTCAGCAATTTCTTTCTGTGTCTTACCCTCTTGCTTGAGGATGACAATGATGGCCTTCTGGACAGCAGTCAGGTCGGCAGTCTTACCCATGATTTTGGTTTTGAGTAATGAACAAGGCTGGGAGTTTTTCAAAGCCTCAGGAATCTTTTGCAGGTGTTTAGAGTTACGTCATTGATTCAGATGGTTAGGTTAATAGCTTGTTTAGAGAACCTTTTCATGATATGCTAATTTTTTGGGACAGGCATTTTGGGTTTTCATGAATTGTATGCCATAATCATCAGTATTAAAACAATTAAAGACCTGAAATATTTCAGTTGATGTGCAATGAATCTGAAATATATGAAAGTTTCATTTTTATCATTACATTATGGAAAATAATGACCTTTATCACAATATGCTAATTTTTTGAGAAGGACCTGTATATATACACATAGATACACACACACACACACACACACACACATATATATATATATATATATATATATATATACATCCATCCATCCATTATCTTTACCCGCTTATTCCATTTTGGGTCACGAGGGTCGCCGGTGCCCATGCCCAGCAATCACTGTGCAAGGGGCGGGGTACACCCTGGCAAGTCCATCACAGGGCCACATAGAGATAAATGAGACAAACAACCATTCACTCTCTCACTCACACCTAGAGATAATTTAGAGTTACCAATCAGCCTAACATGCATGTTTTTGGTCTGTGGGAGGAAACCGGAGTACCCGGAGAAAACCCACGCATGCACGGAGAGAACATGCAAACTCCACCCAGAAAGGCCCCTGGACTGGGGTTTGAACCAAGGACCTGCTCACTGAGAGGCAGCAGCTCTACCAGTTGTGCCACCGTGCTCATATATATATTTTATATTTTTATTTTTTTCCTTACACACCTGTTCTCCATTTGACATTTGGGGTCAGGGGCAGGGAGTTGGGGGGTAGGCCGCCTGGTTGGGGTCTGGGCTGTGGGTGGGCGTTGGGCCTTGGGGGGTGACTGGGGTGCTCCGGTTCTCCCTGGGTTTTTTGGATTTATTGATCAAGGTTCCTGGTCGCGATGGCTGGCCCTTTGGCTGCGGTGGCTGCCGGGTTCCGGTGAGGGGTCAGCTGTGATTGTGTGTGTGTGGTCATTGATGGTGTATGGCGGTGGTCGGGGGCATGGCTTCGCTTTGACTGGTTGCTGGCTGGTCAACCTGGTGTGACATTTGCAGTGGGGGGTGCTGTGTGTATGGGGGATATGTAGGTGGCGTACCGGGGCTTCTCCAGGTCTGTGGTGTGAGGTTGTTGGGGTGCCTGATCTTTGGTGCGTTGGGCCGGCCTTCCTCAGCTGCTTCTCCCTGCTGCTCTGGCCAGGGGCCGGCTTGCATTCACTGACGGGTGGGTTGGGCGCACCCGTCAGTGAACCCGTCAGTGGGTCTGTGTGTACCTGTTTATGTCTCGGGTTGGGTTTTAGGTAGTCTCCTCTCTTGGGTCAATTTGGCCACTTAATGTGGTTTCGGCCGTCTCCATTGGAACTTAACCAACCCCAGACCTTCTGCTGCATCATCTCCTGCCGACCATCTGCTGGATATTCGTCTGTCCGGGTGCTTTGCTGATCCTGCTGGGTCCTGCCTGAACCCCGTAGTAGAGTCTGGCTCGTGCCACGGGCGCGCACATAGCTGTGGTGTCTCTGGTCCTTGGAGGCGCAGTTCAAACTCTAGAAATCTTAAACAGCTGATCTGTGCTCCGAGCTCAGCTTTTCTTTCAGCTGCTGGTCCTACAAAGATTGCTCTGCTGAATGTGAGGTTGCTGGCAAATAAATCTTTTATCTTAAACAACTTTTTCTGCTCCAATGGACTGGACTTCATGTTTGTTACAGAGACCTTGCTTGTCCCTGGTGAGTTAAGTGCTTTTTCTGAACTTTTGCCGGTGGATTGTGCCTTTTTTTAATGCTCCAAGGACTTCTGGTAGGGGTGGTGGATTATTAACAGTTTTTAAAAAGCTCTGGAACTGCAGACAGCTTAAGGCTGTGACTTTTCGGAGTTTTGAACTGCTGTATTTTGAGCTGGGCTGCTCCAACCCAACACTGTGTTGCTTGATCTACAGACCACCCTCATACAACAAAAACTTCATAATTGAATTTTCTGACTTTCTGACTGGAATACTGCTCTTTTACGACAGGGTCTTGATTCTGGGAGACTTTAATGTGCACGTTTGCTGTCCTGACAAGCCTTTGGTGCAGGAGTTTCTAAATCTGTTACAATCTTTCAACCTTGTGCAAAATGTTGTTGGTCCAACTCATCAACTAGGCTATACACTTGATTTAGTTCTGTCTCACGGTTTCTCTGTGGTTAATCTGGAAATTGGGGATGCTATTGTTTCAGATCACAAACCCATTTCATTCCAAACCTCTGTTATTCATGAGTCTAAATCCCCCGCTCCAGCCAAGAGTTGTCGGATATTTAACTCTTCAACCGCAGCCCTTTTTTCCTCTGCGTTCATTGCTGATGCTGATTCAGTCCCTGAAACCTCTGCCTGTATTAGTACGCAGGAGCTGCTCAGTAGGCATGATGCGACCTGCTCTAAGATTTTAGACCTCGTGGCCCCGCAAAAAATCAGGCAACCAAAGCGTGCACCACACCCCTGGTTGAACGCGACCACTCGAGCAGCCAAACATCTATGCAGGAGAGCTGAACGCAAGTGGAAAAAGGACAAATTACAGGTTTCTTTTATTATGTTAAAAACATGTTTGAAAGAGTATCAGAGCATCGTTAAATCTGAAAAGAACAAATACTTCTCCCAAATCATTGCTTCAAACAGTCATAATCGCCGTGTTCTTTTTAATACTATAAATTCCATTTTAAACGTGCCTCGGTCTGCCAGCATGGAGGCCTCCGTTGACATCTGCAACGACTTTACCAGATACTTTGCTGATAAGGTAGAGTTGATTAGGTCATCCATCCCCCAGTCCACAACTGACCCCTCTGTCTTTGTCCCTTGCTCATCTGTCTTCAAACAGTTTGAACCCATTTTACTCCCATTTCTAAACAAAGTCGTTGGTCAGATGAAACCCTCCGGTTCTCCCGCTGCCTCCATTCCTGCGTCGTTTTTCAAACAAGTTCTACCCACGATTGGACCCTCTGTTCTTACTATTGTAAATAGTATTGTGACAAGTGAGGTTCCCGATGTTTTCTAACATTCAGTAGTTCATCCGTTAATTAAGAAACCTTGACTTGACCCTTCGACTTGCTCAAATTTCAGACCAATCTCAAAACTTCCCTTCCTGTCCAAAATCCTGGTGAAAATAGTTTTCATTCAATTAAACAAGTTTTTGAATGAGAACAGAATCTTCGAAATTTTTCAATCTGGTTTTAAGCAACTCCACAGCACAGAAGCAGCATTAGTAAGGGTTTGTAACGACATTATGATATCAAACGATTCTGATCAATTTGTGTTAGTTGTGCTCCTGGACCTTACTGCTGCTTTTGATCCTGTTGACCACAGTATCCTTATATCACGGCTGGAACAGTGGGTTGGGATCACAGGTGCTGCATTAGAATGGTTCCGCTCATACCTGAGTGGCAAGAATTTCTGTGTCAAGGTTGGGAATAATATATGCGCCTCATTACCTCTTTCTTGTGGGGGCCCACAGGGTTCGATTCTTGGACCCCTTCTGTTCTCACTTTATTTGCTCCCACTGGGGTCCATCTGAGGAAACATGTCTTTCATTCCATTGCTATGCTGATGACTGCCAGATCTACCTGCCTGTGAAACCAGCAAGCGTTTGTTCCATTCACCCTCTGTTAAAATGTCTGGACGACATTAAGGCCTCGATGGCTTCAAATTTCTTAAGTTTTAACAATGACAAGACCAAAGTCATTGTTTTTAGCCCTAGCTCAACTGCTGCCACTGATCCTGTTAACCTGGACTCTCTTCAGCCATATCTGAAGCAGTCTGGTAAAAATCTCGGGATGGTTTTAGACTCTGACTTCAAGTTTGACAAACAAATCAACTCTGTTCTGCAGAAAAGCTTCTTCCAACTCAGACAGGTAGCTAAGCTCAAGCCAGTGTTGTCCAGATCCGACCTTGAGAAACTAGTCCACGCCTTTGTCACGACCCGATTGGACTATTGCAATGCACTGTATGCTGGGATCAGCCAGGCCTCCATCTCACGTCTTCAGCTCATCCAGAATGCTGCTGCTCGGCTTTTAACCGGAACTCGTAGGTCTGAACATATTACACCAGTTCTGTCCTCCCTTCACTGGCTCCCTGTTCGTACGAGGATAGTTTTTAAAATTCTTCTGTTGACCTTCAAATGCCTAAATGGCCTTGCACCCCTTTACCTCTCTGAGCTTCTGGAACCTTATGTTCCCTCTCGGGCCCTGAGATCATCCGATCATTTGCTTTTGGCTGTTCCAAAAACAAGACTGAAGCTCAGAGGAGATCGGGCTTTTTCAGTCATGGGCTCCAAACTCTGGAACAACCTGCCCCCCAACATCAGGCAGGCCACCTCCCTTCCTCACTTCAAATCCCTGCTTAAAACACATTTGTTCTCTCAGGCATTTCACACACTGTAAATTGATCTAGTGTTTTTTAATCTGTGACCCTATGTTTTAAATGCTTTTTTAATTCTTCAGTTATTATTATTATTAGTGTATTGTATATATATATATATATATATATATATATATATATATATATATATATGTGTTTATATATTTTTCTCTTTAATTTACTCATTGATTGTTGTTGTTGTTATTAAGCACTTTGATACCAGGTTCTGTTTTAAATGTGCTCTATAAATAAAGTTGACTTGACTTGACTAATGATGTAAGTATCATTATATATGTTGTTTGTTGTTGTGGTTTCTCGGTTTTGTCTTTTTTTCTTTCTGCAGATCAAGAGGCAGACTTCAATGATGTTGATTTGTGTTCTGTTTATACCTCTCTTTCTCTCCTCTATTTCTATCTCCTTCTTTACCCTTTAATCCTTATCTCTCTTTTCTGCTTCGTTATCTTCTTTGTTATTTCATCCCTGTGTCCATTACATCTGAAATGAACCCAAAGCAAATTCTGATAAAGTTTTATTTATATATCAAGCAGAGCATTATGGCCAGCTATAATGCTCTGCTTGTGAAAGTAAATCTGTTGGGCCTCACCTTGACACTCATACAATAATTCTGAGTGCCTCAATGCCGGACAGGTCAAGAGAAAAAAAAATAAATAAATAAAAAATATAATTAAAATAAACCGTTCTCTTAAATGATAACCCTAGTCCAGGCTCACAGCTCTGATGGATGGCCTCTCTTTGTACAAAGCTAATGTACAGTTTTATCAAACTTTGTTGTTCAATAAAATTTAGCAGACTGAGAACTTCGTTTAAAAAAACACGTAGCAAGGTTTATTTCTCTTCTGCAGAAGGAGAGAACACATGGAATGGAAACACAGCCCAAGAATTCTTGTGTGTTCTCTAAAAAACATGAGCAATGCAGCTTCATTTATACATCTTCACATGTAACAGATCTTGCTTTTGTAAGGATGGTACCATTTGCTGTTTGTGTCTGTTTCCTTAGTGTTTCCTCATCAGTTTAATTGGTGCCACCTTTGTCTCGTCACAGCTGTTGTAATCACGTCTTGTCTTGTCCTTGTATAAAAGCTGTCTGTTCTGTGTTGTTCCTCGTCGGGTCGTATTCGTTGGGTCTCTGCGTTCTCCTGCGTCCTCCTGCGTTCTCCTGCGTCTCCCCTGAGCTCTCCTGAGTCCTCCCTGAGTTTCCCTCTGAGTCCTCCATCTTTTTGTAAGTTTTGCTGCCACGTCAGCTGTTTGTTTTGTTCTTCATTTATTATTAAAATACTTATTTTTGTAATCTGCTGAGTTTGAGTCCTGTCTGCATATTGGGTTCGTTCCTGTCCAACAAAATCCTGACATTACGACCCGACCACACATCAGAACCCAGCGGGCAGGGCTCTCTCGGCAACTCACCTTTTTTCTTTTTCTCCTCCGAGCTTCCCCGTTATGAGCGAGCATACAATCCGGTGCGGCGGGTTCTGGACCAGACCCGTCCGCCCACAAGGACGTTTTGACCAGGAGGTGGAAGTCCTGTCTTCACCACTCCTGGTCCTCGAAGAAAACAGGGCTCGACACCGGGGAACCCACCAGGCTCCTACTTTTGAGTCCGCCTCGCCCGGCTACTCGGGATGGACGTCGGGGGAGGACGAAGAAATCGAGGATGAGTTCTGTTTTGCTCCTGTTCCCCGACCATCCCGCCGTCGCCGGGGAGGTAGGAAGCGGTCCCGAGGGCAGCCCGCGGCGACCGGGCCGGTTTCGTCGGCCGGGCAGAATAATAGAGTTGGTTCCGGTGTTTTTGTGGGAGCTGGTCCCGCCGCCTCACCTCACAGGTTTTCGGTGGGGGCGAGGTCCAGCGTCCCGCGGGAGCTCCGGTCCACTCCTGTTCGGTTCGGCGAGTCCGGTCCACGTGACGTTACGGGGGCGGGTTCCGTCGCCTCACCTTCCAGGTTCCTGGTGGGGGCGGAATCCGGCCTCCCACCGTCACACCGTGCCGCGGCTGTCCAACCCAGTCAGACCGTGCCTCCTGGGCATTCTCCCAGTGACTCTGTGGGGGCGTGTTCTGCCGACCCACCTCCCAAGTTTCCGGTGGGGGCGACACCTGACACCACATCCACACATAGTGACACTTGCCCGTCAATCACATATTCACCCCATGATTTTGCATACATAAACCAGACTTTATTAGATTTATTCACTTCTGCTAAAAATAACCCGGACTGCTCAGATGTTTTGTTTTCCCTGATGGAGGAATTTTTAGTTTTACGGCCAGGCCTCCTTCTGATCCCAGAGTACAACCATTTATTAATAGAAATAAGGTCTCTCATCACACCCAAGGTCACTAATATACAGTCTGAACCCATAATCCATCCTGCACCTATTGGCACCACCATCGCTTCTGAACTTTCCTCTGCTCCTCTGACTCCTGCACCCATCATCTTCGCCGCTGATCCACCTGCTGAGTGCCTCGCCGTTGGTGTACCTGCTCCTGTCGCCTCAGAGGACTCAGCATCAGTTTCTGTTTCCCGTCGCCGCCGCCGTCACAGGAGATCAGTTCCTGTCGCCACCGCAGAGGAGTCGGTTCCTGCCTCCGCTGCAGCTCTCCAGGCTCCCACGCCGTCTGCTGCAGAGCCACAGGTCTCTCCGTCATCTGCTACAGAGCCACAGGCCTCTCCGTCGTCTGCTACAGAGCTCCAGGTCTCTCCGTCGTCTGCTG
>NC_056515.1:4939133-4940222 GCF_014905685.2 Nematolebias whitei | reverse complement strand
TGCTGCAGAGCTCCAGGTCTCTCCGTCGTCTGCTGCAGAGCTCCAGGCCTCTCCGTCGTCACCTGCAGCCAACTACAAGGTCCCCTCATCACCTGCAGCCAACTCCCAGGTCCCCTCGTCACCTGCAGCCAACTCTCAGGTCCTTTCGTCGTCCGCTGCAGCTCCCCTGGACTCCATGATGCAAGCTGCAGCTCCCCAGGTTCCCACGTCATCTGCGGTACTCCCCAACTCTCCAGAGGGGTCGACGCTCTCCAACTTTCCAGAGGGGTCGACGCTCTCCAACTCTCCAGAGGGGTCGACGCTCTCCAACTCTCCAGAGGGGTCGACGCTCTCCAACTCTCCAGAGTGGTCGACGCTCTCCAACTCTCCAGAGGGGTCGACGCTCTCCGCTTCTCCAGAGGGGTCGACGCTCTCCGCTTCTCCAGAGGGGTCAACGCTCTCCGCTTCTCCAGAGGGGTCGACGCTCTCCGCTTCTCCAGAGGGGTCGACGCTCTCCTACTCTCCAGAGGGGTCGACGCTCTCCAACTCTTCAGAGGGGTCGACGCTTTCCAACTCTCCAGAGGGGTCGACGCTCTCCAACTCTCCAGAGGGGTCGACGCTCTCAGCATCTCCAGAGGGGTCGGCTCTCTCCGCATCTCCAGAGGGGTCGCCTCCATGGTCGTCGCACGCTGCAGTCCCCCAGAGCCCCAAGTCCTCTTCGCCACCAGCTGTGGTCTCTGGGGTCTCTTCGCCAACAGCTGTGGACTCCAAGCCCTCTTCGCCGCCAGCTGTGGTCTCCGGGGTCTTTTCGCCAACAGCTGTGGACTCCAAGCTCTCTTTGCCGCCAGCTGTGGACTCCAAGCTCTCTTCGCCACCAGCTGTGGTCTCCGGGGTCTCTTCGCCAACAGCTGTGGACTCCAAGCCCTCTTCGCCTCCAGCTGTGGTCTCCGGGGTCTCTTCGCCAACAGCTGTGGACTCCAAGCTCTCTTCGCCGCCAGCTGTGGACTCCAAGCTCTCTTCGCCGCCAGCTGTGGTCTCCGGGGTCTTTTCGCCGCCAGACGCAGCTCCCAAGGCCTCTTCGCCGCCAGACGCGGCTCCCAAGGCCTCTTC
>NC_056515.1:4903737-4939123 GCF_014905685.2 Nematolebias whitei | reverse complement strand
TCCCAAGGCCTCTTCGCCGCCAGACGCGGCTCCCAAGGCCTCTTCGCTGCCAGACGCGGCTCCCAAGGCCTCCTCGCCGTCTACGCCGCCAGACGCGGCCTCCTCGCCGTCTACGCCGCCAGACGCGGTCCCCAAGTCGCCCACGCCGCCAGACGCGGTCCCCAAGTCGCCCACGCCGCCAGACGCGGCCTCCAAGTCGCCAATGCCGCCAGACGCGGCCTCCAAGTCGCGGCCTCCAAGTCGTCCACGCCGCCAGACGCGGCCTCCAAGTCGTCCACGCCGCCAGCCGCGGCCTCCAAGTCGTCCACGCCGCCTGCCGCGGCCTCCTCGCCGTCTACGCCGCCTGCCGCGGCCTCCTCGCCGTCTACGCCGCCTGCCGCGGCCTCCTCGCCGTCTACGCCGCCTGCCGCGGCCTCCAAGTCGTCCACGCCGCCTGCCGCGGCCTCCTCGCCGTCTACGCCGCCAGACGCGGCCTCCAAGTCGTCCACGCCGCCTGCCGTGGCCTCCAAGTCGTCCACGCCGCCTGCCGCGGCCTCCAAGTCGTCCACGCCGCCTGCCGCGGCGTCCAAGGTCCTGCGTGTTGGACGGCCTCCCGGCCGTCCCCCTGAACGTGGGTCCCGTGATGGACGGCCTCCCGGCCGACCCCCTGAACATGGGTCCCGTGATGGACGGCCTCCCGGCCGCCCCCCTGAACGTGGGTCCCGTGATGGACGGCCTCCCGGCCGCCCCCCTGAACGTTGGTCCCGTGATGGACGGCCTCCCGGCCGCCCCCCTGAACGTGGGTCCCGTGATGGACGGCCTCCCGGCCGTCCTCCTGAACAATGACTCCAGGGACGGTCTCTTGACCGTTCAGATCTTTTGTGTTTTTCTTGCTTGTTTCTTGTCTTAGTTCTTTCAGGTCCTTGTGTTCTTCCTTGTGTTTCCTCTGGCCCTCCACCCTTGCAGTGCCGCCCTCCACCCGCCCAAGTCCTTCGGGAGGGGGGTTTTTGGGGACGCCTGGAGGCGTCCTTGAGGGGGGGGTACTGTAAGGATGGTACCATTTGCTGTTTGTGTCTGTTTCCCTAGTGTTTCCTCATCAGTTTAATTGGTGCCACCTTTGTCTCGTCACAGCTGTTGTAATCACGTCTTGTCTTGTCCTTGTATAAAAGCTGTCTGTTCTGTGTTGTTCCTCGTCGGGTCGTATTCGTTGGGTCTCTGCGTTCTCCTGCGTCCTCCTGCGTTCTCCTGCGTCTCCCCTGAGCTCTCCTGAGTCCTCCCTGAGTTTCCCTCTGAGTCCTCCATCTTTTTGTAAGTTTTGCTGCCACGTCAGCTGTTTGTTTTGTTCTTTATTTTCTATTAAAAGACTTATTTTTGTATTTGCCGAGTTTGAGTCCTGTCTGTACAATTGGGTTCGTTCCTGTCCAACAAATCCTGACAGCTTTGATACAACAGCCATTACCTCATTTGCAATCTTATCAAAAAAAAAAAAAAAAACAGACAGTACATTTGTGGTCAGTGACTGGGTCTGGAGCTGAGTTTGAGAAACGGAAGTTACAAAGCTTCACACACTTGATGCTGAAGGGATTCAGCTGATAAGCTTTAACAGAGTGTGATATAAAGTAAATGACTAATAAGTGTGATGATAAACTTGATGAACAAAATAAAATATTTTTCATTTCCACAAAGTACTGATCCTTTCTGAGACTCAGAGCTAAAACTGTAGGCAAATACTTTAAATATCAACTTAAAGCAAACTGTAAATTGAGTAACCATATCAAACTTTTATATTAACAACCCAGAAAATATAAACACTAGCAATAAGCTTATCTGGTTAACAGTGTGTACCAGGACTAATTTAAACAAAGAATAATAGGAGGGGACCCACAACAAAATGACCTGATGGGTGTCTGCAGTGAGATAAATTATTGACTTTAACAACAATGTCCAAAAATTCCTTTTATCTTGCACTACCATCCATTAGATAACACCTTTATCTTATCATTGGCAGTAAATCAGGGAGAGCATTGTTTGTTTAGACAATATGGTGCTTTGTACTTATTCTCTAAGTTGTAAAATTTTCTGTTTGTTCCATAGCCTCACCTACAGTAGATTCAGGAAGAGGGCCACCTGCATCATGAAGGACCCTACTCACCCAGCACACACACTTGTTGCCCCACTCCCCTCAGGAAGGAGGTTGAGGAGCATTATGTGTAGAACCACTAGACTGAGGAACAGCTTCTACCCTGAGGCTGTTAGACTAATGAATCTCTAACCATTAAAATCCCTGTAATGCCACTTTAAATGGTGACATGACACTTTACATTATTATTGTTTAGCGTATATCTTAGATCCTTCTATACCATTTCTTTTTTATACTTTGTATTTTTACTATGTTTGGGTGTAACTGGGACCTTGAGTACACAATTTCGCTCTACCTCATGTACCACATGTGAAGCGAATGACGATAAAGAACTTTGAACCTTTAACATTTACTGTCAAAATGTTAACACTTTAGCACTCAACGTTTGTGCTGTGAATAGCTGTCCGCTATTAGCACACCCAATTTTAGCTTAATTTCTGTAAAGTATTACTGTATAGCTATTTTTGTGTTAGCAACAGTTCAGTTGTGGCAGTCTTAAATTGTGTTGCTCTGGGGAGACGAGGAGCTTGCTCACTTGTCTAAAATATATAAACAACAGACTGCACAACCCACAGATGCTTGGGTAGCTAGGCTGTTGGATAAAGGTGGAGGTCAGGTAGGAGTGAATTCAGCGCATCGACAGGGAGTCAGAGCTTTACAAAACTCGAGACCTTTGTTTGAAGGTTATGAAGGTTATTCTGATACAGAGGCAGTCCGACAGATGTTTCCTGGAGCATCGGATTGGCCTGATTTACAGGGGCATTGGGTGACCTTAGGGGGATGCGAGCAGAGATTGGTTCGGCTGTGTGTAAGGAATGCGCTCGCTGTGCGTTGGGTAGTAGATTATCAGGTACATGTTTTTTCAAGGACTGATGTTCGAAGCCGAGTGTTGAAACTGGGTGCACTCGGAGATTGGAACACAGAGAGAAACACAGAGCTGAAAACCGTGAAAAAAACATTTAGTCAACCCATGGGTTGTGGGCCGAGAAGGGATGGCCAGAATAACATGTAGGAACCTACTCGTTCTGCTTTCTGGAGGGCATTAATACAGACAGGAGTGCCTCCAGCTGAGATGGACGGTGTGTCAGCAGAAGAGCTGAGGGCTAGATGCCATTATTTGGATTAAAAGGGCCAAAAGTAGAAGGTCCAGAAGTTGACATCAACCTTCTGAAAGCAGATATTGTCAACAATGAACATCAAAGGTCCAGAATTAGAGAGCCCAGATTTTGACGTTAAATTAAAAGGCCCCAAACTTGAAGGTGATATTGATGTTAAAATGCCAAAGGTCAAAGGAGAAATTAAAACACCTGATGTTGACATTAAAGGCCCAAACGTTGACATTGAGGGCCATAAAGGATGAATTAAAATGCCTAAAGCCAAGATGGTTGAAAGGAAAAGGGTGGATTAAAATAAAAATGTCATCAGAGCACTTAAAGGGGATGTGTTAAGCTGACTGCTTTGAAGGAAGTGCATCATATGTTGTTTATAAATGGTTCATCTGCAGCTGAAGTTTTGACGGCATCTAAAACAACTCGAAGTATCTAAAAATATCTGAGATGAAAAATTCACCATCTTTTTTTGCAGTTGTTTCACATTTAAAGTAAAAGTTCAGCTATTTTCAAGAGGGGTTCTGTGGAAAAAGTTATGAACAAGTAATATCTTACCTGCTGTACATAGGCTTTAGAACAACCTCAGTTTGGAGAAACTGATGAGTTAAATATTCTGAGTGGGGCCAAGACCAGAAGAAGGGTTTCTTTTTAATAAATAAAAGTTAATTGCTGACACTTTTTGCATGAAGTGGTTATATATGAAGAATTGTGTGATTATTTGTAGAACAAAACGGATGACATAAAACTGCAATACAGCAATGTGAAGCATGTCAGCATCAGAAAAGAGGGTCACCACAGCATGTGCAGGGACAAATACACAGAGGACAGGGACCAGGTCAGATCTGGCAGATGGATTTCATTGGCCCTTTGTCCATGTCACAGGGGTGTAGATATGTATGTACAGCTGTAGTTACATATTCATGTGTGTTGGTGACTCATCCTTGTAAATATGCTAATCAAGCATCTACTTTAAAATGTCTTAGTATGATGGAATAATTTCATGGGATTCCCCTTCAGATACGAACAGATAATGGGACCCATTTTACTGGAAAACAAGTGAAAGACTGGTCAGCTGAAAAACATGTTGAATGGATTTATCACATTCCTTATCATCCACAAGCTGCTGGGCTGATTGAGAGAATGAATGAACTGTTAAACGAAATGCTGAAGAAAATTAAATGACAAACATGATTTGACTAACTGGAAAGTAAATTTGTTGCAGGCTGTGTCTCAATTGAACAACAGACCCATTGCACCAGGCACCACTCCTCTAAATCGAATGATCACGGTTTACAACACTCCAGAAAAAGAACCAATTAGAATGTGGAAAATTGATGACAGAGCAGAGCTGCCTGTCAGAGCCACACCTGGATCTACAGGACTCGACCTGAGAATAATGAAACCTGCAACCTTAGTTCCAGGACAAATTCAAATCATTAAAACAGGTTTAGGCTTGCAGTGTCCAAAAGGGATATATGGACACATTCTACCTCAATCATGCTTATCATTAAAATGACTCACAATTCAGGCTGGGGTTATTGATTCAGACTTTCAGGGGGAGTTGGGAGTGGTCTGTAGGCATCAAGGTGACAATCCCCTGGTGCTAGAAAAAGGGGGTAAAGTGGCACAGCTACTGATAAAACCATGTGACATGTCAGCAGTAATGGAAATCCCTGCACCCACCACGGTAACCGTTAGAGGGACTGGTGGCTTTGGTTCCACAGACAAACCAGGAGCTAAAGTTTGGGTAAGACAGGAAAATGGTCCTCGTTGTGCAGCAGAAATAATAGCACAAGGAGCGGATGCAACAGTTTCAGTGTTGTATCCATGAGAAGAAAAATGGGTGAATGTACCTGTAAAGAAATGTTATATAAGAGAAAACTAATGATTCTTTCTCTATCTATAAGCAGAAATTTTTGTCTCTACAGCTTGATGTTTCCTTGGTCTTTGCTGACTGGACAATCGGGGACACCCAGGAGCCAACATGGGAGAAGCTGGTGGCAGGCGCCCGTCAGATGGGAGTGCAGGCTGTTTGGGCATCACGTGCCTTGTCACAGGTGTCATGGTCCTGATGGTCAACGTCTCATCAGCAACACCAGGACGTGTCTTGGAGGAGGATCAGATGTTCACATTTGGTTGGAGAAAAGCAAGCAAGAACAGAGTGCAGAGCAACTTCACATGCAAAAAACATGAAGTGTGTATGATTGGAAACATGACATCCAATTGTACCATGTATATCTGTCGTAATTGTTTCAGAGGAAACTCGATTCCGGTGGTATCCCTAGGGTGTCAGCTCAGAGTTCACACAGACGTTCCAATGTGTATCATGCAAAGGGACCGCATGTGTGAGAAAAATGGGATGAAT
Organism: Nematolebias whitei; assembly: GCF_014905685.2. Taxonomy (NCBI): domain Eukaryota; kingdom Metazoa; phylum Chordata; class Actinopteri; order Cyprinodontiformes; family Rivulidae; genus Nematolebias; species Nematolebias whitei. The sequence continues at coordinate 4,933,530 of NC_056515.1, read as the reverse complement.
GGGACGCAGATCGTTCTTCTTGCAAACAAAACAGAGACGTGGATAGTAAACTCTACAACAATCATCAATAGAACACATTTTGGGTATCCAATTTGGGTTTGGCCCAATGTTACAGAGCCAGTCGAAACCCAACTAGCCCCCATCATAGAGATCTGTCAAGCAATGGCACAATCTATGTTGACCACTGACGTGCACTGGCAGGTGCACTTCCCGGCCATACCATCCTGTTCCAGGCAAAAGAGAGCGTGGTACGATACTGTGCTGGGTGGGACTGGAATGGTCTTGGGTCTATCCAATACCATCGACAATGAAGTAACCAGGACGATGCTGTCAAACACCGGACAGCATGCTGCACTGGCCATTCATCAGGTTGGAGTCTGATGCCTTCAGTGGTCATGACTCAAGAAGAAACTGCTAAAATTCTACTGAAAGAAGTAAAATGGCAAATAAAGATGTGGAACAGCACGGAAGAACTGCTCTCCAACATAACTGAAGCTCTAAACTGGACCGTGTGCACCTTGCAATCTTTCCCCGCACAGCTGCAGAAGGAGCGTTTCCAGAGGGTGGTGACCACATCCAACCACCATGAGTGGAGACGGCTGTGGAACATATCAGGTGCACACTGGTTGATTTTGAAACCTGAATTGACAAAATGTACAAATAACATGTGTGAAGGACATTGGGTTCGGTATCTTGTGAGCAATGCAACTACAGTGTGCAAGTATCATGTTTTACCTGTACAAGGATACTGGTTTTTGAAAATACAAGGTGAATGGTTTGAGCCACAGACAAATCTCACCTATGACGTGAAACTATGCAGGACGGCTGATAAAGGAGTGGTATGTATGCTGCAAATAGGTCATGTTAACCCATGTTTAACCAAAGACAAGGTATTGTGTGATTGGACTCATGAACCAGCTAGAGACATGAAAAATCATCCTCAATTACCTAAGGTGCCTTTCTCTGGATGTGTGTATGGTGTACATCTGTGGACTTGGAACAACCAGACTTATCAATTAACTAATTATAGTTCCACCACTCGACTAACAGAGGTACAATGGCAAACTTTGCACGTATCCTGGCGAGTCTCCCTAGACCGTTTCAAATGCGCATTGAATGGGTCTACAGAGCTGAAACGAATGATTGAATCTCATAAGTCTAAACGTGTTTGATCTAACAGTGTCCACCTGCATTGCTCAAGGAAAGGTTTTACATGTGGCTAAGCTAATAGAGCAAGCGTCGGCCCATCATTGGTGGGACATATTCACAGGAATGTCATCCACGGCGCAAAAGTACGTAGTATCTCCTTTGTTCATTCTGATTTAATGTATCTCTGTATTAACTTTGTGTAATTTGGGAACTTGTTTTTATATTAGGAGGGTTAAAAAAAAAGAATTAATCAGAAAATTCGTAATACAGCTTGGTAATGAAAATAATTATACGGACAATGGATACATGGTTTGGTAGGGAAAAAACTATAGTCACACTCAAACCTGAACACCTACCAGATGTTTTGATTTACGACTATCGTGTCAGTGGGAATGTAATAAATCGAGCGTTCCAAGGGTTTGAAACTCATCTGGATTTTCTTAACTTTGTGAGTGAGTTTATTCAGGACGAAGTTATGAGGTTATTCCCAGAACAATTTCAGGGGAGTGATTTTCAGAATTAAATGTCTAAATTGCCATAAAAGGCAAGGGTGGAATGATATAAGAATGATTATTTTGATGCTTTTATGTCAATTTATACTTATTTTATACTCATTTTATATGCAGCTTAACTGTGCAAATCAGGCCTTGTGCTGCAGAGGTTGATGTGCTTCAAAGGAATGTAGATAAGTCTCCGGGAGTGTTCTTACCGAAAGACTTGGCCCGTCTGGCAGTTACAACGACCCGGAGTTTTCTGTAAACATGTCTTTCATCCATCAGGCTCGTACGCAAAGGCCTTTGGTTTGAAAGACATGTTTTTAAGAGCCATCGCTCTGCTGCACAACTGCCTTGATAACGGGTAAACATGTTTTGCTCTGCCCGCACGTCACCCAGCCAGAGGGGGAGTATAAAAGTGTAACACTCAGAATAAGAGTTGAAGTCTGCTGTGGATCCTGATCCGATGCCCAGCTTGAATTGATGTTACCTTTTCACTCGAACTGAAATGGCTTCCCGATCTGGTGTCACGGTGAGGGGCTTTTTACGTCAATATCTGATTTGTACTGAATGTACTTGTACTTTTTGCTTCGCTGAATCTGTGGCAGTTTAATAAATGACACTTATTATCCTAGCAGAAACAGCCTGTGAGTTTTTATTCATTGCTTCGACCTTTCCCCGAACCTGTATTTTGTTTAAGATAATTTCATAGAACATGTTCCAAGAGATATTCATTTGTAGATGTGAATTCAGTTACTTCATTTCTGACAGTTTGAGTCAAATCTTTCCTGTAGTTTGTATTATGCTAACAGACAAACAGTGTTCACCCCAGTGGTTTATGTCAAAGTTGTAAAGAAAGACCACACAAATTAATATACCAGTATGTCTGACTGAATTACACCTCAGTCATTTTTGTGTTTCCTGAGAAAATTCAATTAGCTGATGTGGCCACCTTGAATTGGGTTATCTCCAAAAGTCACTCACATGTACTTGTAGAGGTACATTCTCTGATTATTTACTGGGAGTTTCATTAAAATATATTCAGTGGTTCATGAGGTTTTGCCTACAGGTAGACAAACACAGAGCCAGCCCTGCCTCACTTGGCAGCTGGCTATAATAATAAAGTAGTTGTTTATGGAAATGTTTAGAAATGTAAATGCAATATATTTTCATCTTAATTGTTAAAATAAAGATTTTTTTCTGAGGTGGTTTTATTTAGTTTTTATATATATTATTCCTAGTCCAATAACAAGCCTGACAGTAGAAAGCTGCAGGACCAGTTCATCATTTTCTGATGACCTGTAAAAGAAGTTTCATAAGAGGCAAAATAAAAACATTTTTTCATTTTTAAGTTTACATTTAGTGTTAGGACTGAGTTTTTCTCTCATGGTTATTTATGGGCATGTTTGTATTATTCATTGATTTTTCCCCTCCACCTCTGTTTGAGTCATTTGTTCTGATGCAAGGAGCTCGCTGAGATCGTCTCTCTATGCTCTGCATCTTTTGTTGATCTATTGATTAGTGAAACCACTACAGTTGAATCACTGAATTGATTCTGAACTGCACAAAAGAGGCATGAAGATACAAGAAGAAAAATTAATAAAACATATAAACCATTAATCTCAAAGATGGAATATGTTAGTACTTAGAAACAGTGCTATTTCATTTGAGAATATAAAAGAAATGGTAAACGGACTGTACTTGTAAAGCCCCTTTCTATGTTATCAAGCTACTCAAATTACTTTACAACCCAATCTGTGCCCTCAATTGCCCATTCAAATGGTACTATACTATATCTATACAAAGAAAAATCACTGCTTTATCATGTTATTTTTTTCTCACTGGCTCTCTAACAAGGTGCAGGCGTTTCTTCCCTCTCCCTGTTCTACTCCTGTTGCTCTCTGTCTGTGTATTGGAGCAGCTCCTATTTTTACACATCTTCCGAAATGAAAACTATTGTTTTGGATCTGACCAACTGGACCTTTGACGCAAATGACAAAATCTTTTTAACAAAGTAACATGGTCCTGGAGAACCCTCATCTGCTCAGACGACACGTATGCAGCTGGATATACTGTATCTCTGGGGGTGATGTGTCTACTTCTGCTATCAATCGAGGATGCCGAGATTGCATATAATTGAATTTATGATAACAGGTTTCCCGTTTTTGGAATAGTCTGGATCCTGGTTTATCAATGTACAAAGAAGATGGCCGCAGCTAATTTGGACCTTGTCAGGCTGCTGCCTATGTGTGTTATGATTAATCTCAGGAATCGTACTCAAATTCAGACCAGGGCTGAGAAGGATTACAGACACGGAATAAAAGTTCAGTGAGTTTATTTACAGTGCTGGGGAAAAGGAAGTCTGAGTTCCTGGAAGGGAGGGGAAAAAAGGGGAAGACAGATTAATGATGGGTAGGAGAATATTGTTGCTACTTTGGATAATTGAATCCTTCTCTTACAGGTGGATCTTCGAAGGCAGACTCAGGGAGGTAGGCCAAGTGTCTGTTGGGTGAATGAAACCTTGTATTTTCCAAGTGACTTGATGAGTATCTTGTAGGTGGCGGCTGATGGAGGAGTGTCCCGCTGGGTGATGAGGTTCCACAGGAAAAGAGTCCAGTTTGGAGAAGATTCGTCAAGGTCTCAGTTCTTGGAGGTGAGTCCTGGTTTTGCCTTGAAATCACAGGGAGACACAGGTTGATCAAACACAGGTTCACGAGAGAAAATACTAAAATGGCTGTCTCACAGTACCCAAGGTGACTGAATGATTCAGCGAAGACTGGAACCTCCTCCCAGGCTTAAGTAGCAGCTGGACTCATCAACCGGATTGAAGACAGGTGGTTGCTCAGGAACTCCATCACCAGCACTCAGCAATTGCAGGGTGAGTACACACAACCGGCACAGGCCTAACAATGTGAAGGTTTTGTTCATACTTTGAGGACTCAAAATCAGCCGATTTATGAGCAAAACCGTAAGTTGGAAGTGATTTTTTTTCCCTTGTCCTGTCCAGCATTGTGACACTTAGAATTATTGTCTGAGTGTCAAAGTAATGCCCAACAGATTTACTTTCACAAGCAGAGCATGATGGCTGGCCTTAATTCTCCACTTGATATATAAAATAAATTTTATTAGATTTTGCTTTGGGCTTGTTTCAGATGTAATGGACATGGGGATGAAAAACAAAGAGGATAACAAAGCAGAAAAGTGAGAGAAGGGTTAAAAGGTAAAGAAGGAGATAAGAATAGTGGAGAGAGAGAGAGGGATAAAGAGAACAGAAATCAACATCGTTTGTCTGCCTCTAGACCTGCGGAAAGAAGAAAAAAAAAAAGAAAAACCACAACAACAAACAACATATATAATGATACTTATAACATCATTATAAATTATTTTATACAGTACATTGTAATATAAGATATATTTAGTGGCCACCACAACCCAACTGAGTGTGTATCTGATAAACACCTGAATCTAAACACCTTTGTGAGGATGCTTGTCACTAAGGTTTCTCCATAAAAATGTTCAATAGTGGATCTGGGGACCCACAGAACCATCCCCACAGGACACGATGGTAACACAGGGAAGACTGGAGCCACAGACACACAGCGGCCCCCCAAGCCCGAAACTTCGGGAGTCCCCCAACAGGGACACCCGCACCCCCCAGAGAGAGAAGCAAAGGGAAGCCGCGGGCGATTCCCAGCAACCACAATGCAGAACCCCCAGGAGGCTGTAGCGACGAGTCCACAGGCCTCGCCGGCAACCCGCCCCTCCAGAGTGGATCCGGCCATGGACACCGGGCCCCGCGTCCCGAGGTCATACCACCCCCCAACAGAGGCCTGACAGAGCCAGGGGACCCAGGCCCTGGCAGGCAGCCACCAGGGCGGGCCCACACACACCCACCACCCAGCCCCAGCTGCTGAGAGCCGCCAATGCACCGGCGGCAGGGGGGCCCACCACCGGAGGGGAGCACGACACACCAAATGGGGGGGCCAAAACTGATCCAAGAGAGGGGACCACCTAAAACCCAACCTGAGACATAAACAGGCACACAGAGACAGCTTGACAGAGCCTCTGTAGGGTTGTCCATGCACCCCACCCACCTGACAGCGACCGCAAGCCAGCCCCAGGCCGGGGGCCAGAGCAGCAGGGAGCAGCAGCTGAGGAAGGCCGGCCCAGTGTACCAATGCATCCCTACAGCCCCACACCACAGGCCCGGAGAGGACCCGGCACGCCACCCATGCACACACCCCCACACACACAGCACCCCCCACCGCGAATGTCACATCAGGCCGACCAGCCAGCTCCCTGTCAAAGTGAAGCCACGCCCCCGACCGCCGCCATGCACCACCAATGAACACACACACACAACCATAGCCGACCCCTCGCCAGAACCCGGCAGCCATCCCAGCCAAAGGGCCGGCCATCGCAACCAGGAACCCTGATCAAAAGATCCAAACAACCCATGGAGAACCGGAGCACTGACCCCACCCCCAATCACCCCCCAAGGCCCAACACCCACCCACAGCCCAGACCCCAACCAGGCAGCCTACCCCCCCTCCCTGCCCCCGACCCAAATGTCAAACGGAGAACGAGGGTTTAAGGAAAACAGGAAGAACCAACTCCTCCCTCCTCCCACTCAAATAAGATGTTGATGCATGTTGTTATATAGTGTGTTTAAAATGGGGGGGGATGAGGCGGCGACTGGCACAGACCCACCCCTTCTCCAGAGAGCAGGCAGTGCATGTTCACCTCCCCAACCCTTGCCCAGAATCCTAAATGTCTACATGTTACATATGAGAGTGGGCACAGGTCCCGGAGGTGAGAATGATTACACATCCCACCCCCTATATGCCACCGTGTGCCCACTCCAGACCCTATATATGCATGTGTTGTGAGAATGTTATATGTGAGTGTCTAGGTTGTTTAAAAAAAATTGGGGCCCAGGTCTCCATGAACCATGGAGATGGAGGATCCTCCCTGCAGCTCAGTAGTACACCTGAACCCCAAGGCCCTGCATGAGTGGTTGTGTGATGGAGTGGGCAGAGGAAGATGTTGGGATGGGGAGGAACAACTGAGGTGGCAATGCCCTCCCAGGGGGCCAGCTCCCCCACTGACCCCAATAGACACCCCCATTCTCCAAGATCCACCAGGGGAGGGAGGCTCCAGTACATCCATCCAGGAGCAGGAGGCTTTCTGTCTGTGTATTGGAACAGCTCCTATTTTTTACACATCTTCCGAAATGAAAACTACTGTTTTGGATCTGACAAACTGGACTTTTGACACAAAAGACAAAATCTTTTTAACAAAGTGACAGGGTCCTGGAGAACTCTCATCTCCTCGGACGACACACATGCAGTTGGATATACTGTATCTCTGGGGGTGATGTGTCTACTTCTGCTATCAATCGAGGATACCGAAATTGCATATAATTGAATTTATGATAACAGGTTTCTCGTTTTTGGAATAGTCTGGATCCTGGTTTATCGATGTACAAAGAAGATGGACACAGCTAATTTGGACCCTCGTCAGGATGCTGCCTATGTGAAGGTTTTGTTCGTGCTTTGAGGACTCAAAATCAGCTGATTTATGAGCGAAACCATAAGATGGAAGTGATTTGAATCGCAGGCCACCTGCGGCTTTGGGACTTGTCAGCATGAAAACCACCTTGAAGAGGCCCGTAAGCACGGACCAGAAGAATGCACCCTAAACTGGTCATTTTGGACCTTGGAAGTATCAGTAAGATTCGAAGGCTGACAAGGGAAAAAAAAGTCTGCCTGAATAACTTCAAAAAGCGTTCAATACAAAAACAACTGGACTTTATTTGTAACAGAAGACGTTTCGCTCCTTTTTGAATTCATCATGTCCTGGATGACTGAGAATCTTCACCAGCATACTGCCTGAATAACGTGACGTTGCACGTTCGTGATGAGACGTATTGTGTCATTTCCTGTTTGTCTGTTAGTAGCTCGAGTGAATTGTTTGCTCGAGTCGTCTCTGTTTTCTGGATTTATCTGTCTTTTGCAGTTTTTCATTCTAGTTCACAAACACACTTAGTACAGTTGTTTTTCTACTGTTGGATAGTGCTTAAAACACCTCTTATTTTTTAACACTTCTCGGTTTTTATTGGTGTATTTGGCTCTGCTAGCTCTTGCTAACGTTAGCTTAACATGGCTGCTTCTTCTCTCCCTGCTTCCTCTGTTTTCAATTGCTCCGTGTGTCAGATGTTTATTACTCCTCTGACTCCTTTAGTGGTAATGATACATGTAACAAATGTAGTCTTATGGTAGCTTTGGAGGAGAGGCTGTCTGAACTGGAAGCTCGGCTCTGCGCTGTAGAAAAACCAGTAGCTAGCCAGGTCCCCTTAGACAGCGCAAAACCACAGAGGCTAGCTCCCGTTAGCGGTCCTCCAGCAGACACCAAGCAGCCGGGACCCCGGTCCGGCTGGGTGACGGTCCGGAGCAAGCGTAGTGCTAAGGCTAAGCCCCCAGTTCACCACCAACCCGTTCACGTTTCTAATTGATTTTCCTCGCTCAGTGACACACCCGCTGAGAAGCAGACCCTGGTTATTGGCAGCTCCATAGTCTGAAATGTGGCTTTAGGGACTCCAGCAGCCATAGTCAAATGAATTCCGGGGGCCAGAGCGGGTGACATAGAATCTTATTTGAAACTGCTGACTAAGGCTAAATACGGTAAGATTGTTATTCGCGTCGACAGTAATGACACCCGGTTAGGCCAATCGGAGATCACTAAAATTAATGTTGCTTCGGTGTGTGACTTTGCTAAAACCATGTCGGACTCCGTAGTTTTCTCTGGCCATCTCCCCAAACTGACCAGCGATGACATGTTTAACCGTATGTCGTTGTTTAACCACTGGGTGTCCACGTGGTGTTCTGACAATGACGTGGGCCACATAGATAACTGGAGTTCTTTCTGGGGAAAACCTGGTCTGATGCAGAGAGATGGCATCCATCCCAATTTGGACGGAGCCGCTCTTCTTTCTTGAAATATGGCTGATTTTGTTTATCCCCCAAATTATTGACAACCCAGGGTCCAGTCCAGGAAGCAGAGTTGTAGTCCTCCACACATCTCTGCTGCTTCTCCTCTGTTACCCACCCACACCCCATTGAAACAGTGTCAACTCGCCCATGGCTCAAATTAAATAAACCAAAAATCAGCTCTAAAAATGTAAACCATAAAAATCTGATTAAAATAAACACAGTTACTTTACCAGAGCAAAATCATAAAATCATTAAATGTGGATTATTGAACATTAGATCTATTTCCTCTAAATCCCTGTTATTTAATGAACTGATAACTGATCATAATATTGATTTATTCTGTTTGACAGAAACTTGGCTACAACAGGAGGATTTTGTTAGTATAAATGAATCCACTCCTGTTAATTATTTAAATTTTCATGTTCCTAGAACAACTAGCCGAGGGGGAGGAGTAGCTTCTATTTTTCAGTCAGGATTATTGATTAAAGCCAAACCAATTATTAGTTATGATTCTTTTGAATCGCTGTCCCTCAGTCTTTCTCATCCAAAATGGAAATCAGAAAAGCCACATTTACTAGTTGTTATATATCGTCCACCAGGCGATTACTCTCAGTTTTTGTCTGAATTCTCAAAATTCTTAACTGACTTACTATGAAATACTGATAAAGTCATCATAATGGGTGATTTCAATATTCATGCGGATGTTGAGAGTGATAGCTTAAGCATAACCTTTAATAATTTAATAGACTCATTTGGTTTTACCCAAAACGTCTGCACATCTACTCATTCTTATCATCACACTCTTGATTTAGTTCTGACATATGGTGTAGAGATAAAGGACTTGGTAATAGTTCCTCAAAATCCTATTCTGTCCGACCATTTTTTAATAACCTTTGAGTTTACATTAAATGACTACACAGTCACTGAGAGTAAATTTCATCTCAGCAGGTGCTTATCAGAAAATGCTGTAACAAAATTTAATCAATCTTTTCCATCAAAGTTTCCTCTGTCTTGCAGAGTAATGCATCAGAGAACAGTGACTTAGATCATCTAGTTGATCATCTTACAACTTCAATGCAAACTTCACTTGATAAAATTGCTCCAATGAAAAAGAAAGTAATCAATCAAAGGAAACTGGCTCCTTGGTTCAATTCTGAGTTACGTACTTTAAAGCAGGTATCCAGGTATACAATCCAACATTTTTCAGTCAGGTCATCTGTACAGTTTTTTTTTTTTTTGCACAAAAAAAAAGAAACTGTACAGATGACCTGACTGAAAAATGTTGGATTGTATACCTGGATTATTGAGCATGGACTTTGTTGTTTTCAACAAGGAAGAGACCATCTTATCACAAGCAGAACTGGTTTGTTCCACTTTGGAGTAAGCTGTTGGGGGAAGAATCAGTTTTGTTGTGTGTTTCCTTGACTGATGAAGCCTTCCGGACCGAAGGCGAAACATTTCAGCACAAAATAAAAAGAAACTGTCCAGATGACCTGACTGAAAAATGTATTGCTAGACTTTGAAAGTCCCATTTCTGTTGAACCATGTATCCCTACAACTATAAGTAGTGATGACTTGATGAGATTCTTTATAAATAAAATTATTTCAATTAGAGAGAAAATTCAAACCATCCTTCCCTCTACTATCTCTAGTCCCCTGTCAAATGAGGCAACTTTAAAAATTTCACTAGAGCCTGATTTATGTTTGTACAGTTTTTGTCATGTTGAGCTCTCTGAATTGTCAAAAATAATAACCTCATCCAAACCATCCACATGCCTGCTAGATCCCATCCCAACCAGACTGTTTAAAGAGGTATTTCCCCTAATTAATGTCCACATTTTAGATCTACTTAATTTGTCTTTAATGGGTGATTATGTACCACAGAGCTTTAAGGTTGCTGTAATTAAACCTTTACTTAAAAAGTCTGACCTTGATTCAGAAATTCTGGCCATCTATAGACCTACAGTATATCTAACCTAACTTTCGTCTAAAAAATTCTATAGAAAATAGTTGCAGGTCAGTTGTGTGAACATCTACAAAGAAATAATCTGTTTGAAGAGTTTCAGTCAGGGTTTAGAGCTCATCATAGCATAGAAACAGCACTAGTAAAAGTAACTAATTATATTCTCATGGCCTCACACAATGGACTTGTGTCTACACTGGTCCAGTTAGACCTCAGTGCTGCATTTGATACAGTTGATCACAATATTTTACTACACAGGCTTGAATATGATATTGGGATTACAGGAACAGCTCTAAAATGGTTTAAATCATATCTATCTGATAGATTCCAGTTTGTAAATGTAAATAATAAATTTTCTTCATACACCAAAGTTAGTCATGGAGTTCCTCGGGGCTCAGTGCTTGGGCCAATACTCTTTACTTTATATATGCTTCCATTAGGTAAAGTTATTAAACAGCATGGGATACATTTTCATTGTTATGCTGATGACACACAGTTATATTTGTCCATTAAACCCAATGAATCCAATCAGCTACTTTAGACTACAAGCATGTCTTAAAGACATAAAAACCTGGATGACCCTTATTTTTCTCCTGCTGTACACAGACAAGGCTAAGGTTTTGGTTTTTGGACCTGAGCACCTTAGGAATGAATTTTTCAGTCTTTCTTCCTCCTTAGATGGCATTAATCTGTCCTCCAGCTCTAATGTTAAAAATCTTGGTGTTTTTTTTTATCCAACATGTCTTTTATCCCCCACATTAAAAACATTACTAGAACATCCTTCTTCCATCTGCATAATATCGCTAAAATTAGAAGCATCTTATCTAAAAATGATGCAGAAAAACTGGTCCATGCATTTGTCACGTCTAGACTGGACTATTGTAATGGTTTATTATCTGGATGTCCAAATACTTCTTTAAAATGTCTTCAGTTGATCCAAAATGCTGCTGCCAGAGTCTTAACTGGAGTTAGTAGGAGAGATCATATTTCTCCAGTTTTAGCTTCTCTCCAATGGCTCCCTTTCCAATCCAGAATATAATTCAAAATCTTACTTCTAACCTACAAAGCTCTCAACAACCTGGCTCCATCTTATATTACAGATCTTATTGTTCCATATTTTCCTAACAGAGCACTTCGCTCTCAGACTGCAGGTTTACTTGTGGTTCCTAGAATTTACAAAAACAGAACTGGAGGCAGATCTTTCAGTTATCAGGCTCCTCTCTTGTGGAACCAACTTCCATTCTCTGTCCGTGAGGCTGACACATTATCCAGTTTTAAAACTAGGCTTAAGACTTTCCTTTTTGCTAAATCCTATAGTTAGGGTCGGCTTGGGTTTCCTAAGCTGTCCCTTAGTTATGCTACTATAGGCTTAGACTGCTGGAGGACAAACTGACCACAATTTTCACTCTTCTACTGTCTTTACTTACTCTGCTCAACCTGTTTTGCATTTGTAATTATTTTTTTCTATCCTTAACATGTGTTTTTTTTGTCTTTCAGATACACCTAGACCTATACCTGGACCTACCATTCTATGTTCGTCTGTCTCTCCTTCCTGTCCTCTCAACCAGCCGGTCAAAGCAGATGGCCGCTTGTCCTGAGCCTGGTTCTGCTGGAGGTTTCTTCCTTTTAAAAGGGAGTTTTTCCTTTCCACTGTTGCCACTTTGCTTGCTCAGGATGGGAGACTGCAACAAAGCCAAGATTCAACTTGTCTGCTGGATTCCTTAGATAGAGAACTTTACTAATTGGCTTTTATGTATGTTAATGTTCCTGGAAAGTGCCCTGAGACAACTTTGTTGTGATTTGGCGCTATATAAATAAACTGAATTGAATATCTGGAGGCAGCAGACCAAGAAGTGATTTAAAGATGAAAATGAACCAGTGAGAGAGTCTGCATGAAGTTAATGATGACCAGTTAACCAGTGAATACAGGGTGCAATGATGAGTATGTTACAGCCAGTGATGAATTTTTACAGACCATGATAGAGAGCATCCAACATCTGGAAGATGCTTGTAGGAACATTCATGTATATAATGTCACCATAGTCAATGGATGGAAGGAATGCAGCAGTTACAAGACATTTCCTAGCATTCAGAGTTAGACTGGATCTATTTCTGTAAAATAAACCCAGTTTAACTTTCAATTTATTTACCAAATTTTTGACATGAGGCTTAAAAGATAGATATATATCTACCAAAATTCCAAAGTATTTGTAGGAATCAACAAACTCAATGGGAACACCATTAATAGATAGGACTGAAGGAAGGAATGCTGGTACCGACTTCCCGATTGAAAACAGCATTCCTTTGGTTTTGTCAGCATTTAGCACCAGTTTGAGATGGAACAAATCTGACTGGATGATGTCAAATGCAGACTGTAAAAGCTGGAAAACCTTGGCAACTATTTTAGCTCGACATTAAACAACTGGGTCGTCTGCATTCAAATGTAGGGATCCATCTTCTGGAATGATCTACCTACATTACTTATATAGACTGTGAAGAGGGTGTGACCTAAGACTGAACCTTGTGGTACACCTTTATTGACAGTTAAATAGCTGGAAGAAGTACCATTATGCTGAACACATTGCCTTCAATCTGAAAGGTAATTAGAAAACCAACGGAAAGTATGGTCTGAGAAACCAATGTCTGATAGTTTATGGCATAAGATGTCATGGTCTACAGTATCAAAACTTTAGACAGGTCTAAATAAAGTGAAGCACAATAGTCTTTAGTATCCAGCATCTGATGTGTGTCCCATTGGTGTATGAATGTGATCTAAAGCACTGTGTTTTGCTTACCCGAGTGAGGTAGACACAGGAATTGTGCCACGCCCTCACTGCAGCCTTTCTCCTCCAAGGGGTCTAAAACTAATCCTGAGACTCAGGTATTACCTGTAGCTGATTTTTCAGGACAGTCTAGTTCAAGGCTGTGTTGAGATGATTCACCCAGACTGTTAACTACCTCCGATCCTTGCACCACACCCAAAATCTCACCTCGTGCCTCGCCCGACCTAGCAGCAGGAGTGGGGACGTTTAGCAGATGAGGAAGTGCAAGTTAACGGTAGCTCATCTCCTGATTTAGCGTTGCAATTGTTAACCAATCTGGCTTTGTTTAGAATCTAGGCGCAAGACTCTTGGATGTTGTTTAATAATCAAAAGCTAGTAAACCGTTAAAAACCTCCCTTGCTTCTGTTGTTTCTCTGAACCAAGTTTTCCACTTCCATGAACAATGGGGTGTTGAAATAAGAATACAGAATTTGATGTTTTGCTTTGCTTTAATCAATGACTTGCAGGGGAACAGCGATATGCACAGTAATGATTACATTCGAATACAGAGAGGTTACATGATGAATAATATTCATTCCTTAATCACTTTCCAGTTGTTGACCTTTCCTAGGCAAGGTAGATTTCTGTCCCTGTGAATGGCTTGAGGATATCTTGTGGACTCCACTCTGTTAGGCCTCAGATGTCTTCCTTCTGGTCGGCCACGCCGACTCACTCAGGCGCACTAGAACCCCCACAATTTGCCCACACTCTCTACCTGGCCCAATACGTTATTTCTCACTGCAATGACAACCTTTCTGCAACTCTGAGCAACCAAATTTATAATATAATCAATCTTTCTGCCTGCCAATTTATGTGCCACTACCTTAATTTGTAATAAAGTTTTGTTAAGGACAAGGTTTGAGAAACGTCTTCTTACCATTTTACTATCTTTTGGTGGAATTCATCCAAAGTCCAATTCAGCAAGAAGCAAATTTCCTCATTCCCTCTTGAATGTGGGCCGTTTCTGGTCCTTACAGCTGGTCTGAACTTGAAGAAAAGGATTCAGGAATAATCTGGGCTGAAGGGAATATATAACTCCAAACGAAGCTTATTCCAACGGATTCACCCTTGTTCTTCTTCAGCTGAGACCGTCCAAAACTTGTCCTATTACTCCACACACGCGTCTGTGGTCCAAACAATCCTGTTCGTTACTTCCACACGAGTTAGTGGTCCCCAACAGCAGAGGTTTTACAGAGACGTTTGTTTTTATAGCCTGAGGTTTTGACTGACACTTACGAAAAGATCATGCCACCGGACAAACCCAACCTCTTTTGGGCTGAGCTTAGGTCTGAATTACAGGCATATCTATGAGGATTTGCCATGTCATTCCTCATGTATATTAAAATCTGGGTGTAACTCCTTCGAATATGCCTAGTCATTCTGAGTTGCATTTTTCTGGTCTGCTCAGAGCTGTTTTCAAGACCTGTCATTGCGAAATACTTCTACTTGTGTAACTTTTTCACTCATAACACACTTTTGAAACATTTGTGAGAACACAGTGTTCATTTCCTAAATTTTCAACATTATGAACATACTTAAACAGAATACATTTAAAAATCACAAAGATTATAGTATCACTTGATCATTTACTTGCTTTTTGATTATAATAACCACATCTTTATTATTCATCCGAGAACTGACAATTTTTATTAAAAAGAAAGGTCATCTCTTGCTCCTCTGTGCCGCTCTCTGCCTGTGTGTGTGTCCAGGCACGTCTGCATGTGTGTGTGTGTGTGCGTGCATGTGTGTTTATGTAAGTGTGTGTTCCCAGCATCTGTTTCCAATCAGCTTAGCAGGCCCGGATGAGTACACAGGCCCAAGTCATGCCTAAACAGACTGCTTCCACCAAATTACTTTTATTGACAACTAATTAGTGTCTACAGAATTATTTTTTGATTAGCTTAGTAGAAAGTGATGTATGAATGTGTGTAAGAGTAAAAGCAAGGTTAGGATGCAGCACAGCTGAGCTGCCATCAGCTTGAATTCTGAGACATGAGGGAGCAACAGAGAGAACAGATAAATCACTTACTCTCTTTGCCGACATCAGAGCTAACAGCAGGGCTGTTTAAAGTGACAGAAATTTAAGTGAGACCTGATCTAAAGGCGCAATGGGAGCTTTGATCAGAGCGTGCAGGACCATCGTTAGTCCCACTGTGGAACTAGTGGACGTGACAAAGGTCTGTGTCTCCATACACCTTTCAGAAAACGCTTCATCAGTAGGTGGTTAAAAACTGTTCTGTCACCGTAACCCTCATGACAGGAAGAAATAGCTGCAGCATAAGTTTTAATTGTGCTGAACGCAAAATTTCTGTCCATCAGTTGCTGCAGAAATGACAGCATGCCCCCTAGTGGGCATGTTCAGGATCTGTGATATCAGTGGGACTGGAGAGAATGCATAAAGGAGCATTTCTGGCCATGGGCTGTGAGCGAAGGCGTCCACCCCTAACGGTGGATCGTCCCATGGGCTCAGTGAGAACCATAATTGACACTGGACGTTCTCCCATGTGGCGAACAGATCCAATGCTGCTCGTCTGAACCTGCTCCAAATTCGAGAGATCAGCTCGAGATGGAGGCTCCAGTCCCCGTG
Organism: Nematolebias whitei; assembly: GCF_014905685.2. NCBI lineage: Eukaryota > Metazoa > Chordata > Actinopteri > Cyprinodontiformes > Rivulidae > Nematolebias > Nematolebias whitei. The sequence goes on along the minus strand of NC_056515.1, from coordinate 4,917,523 downwards.
ACGGGGACCACCCCTCGACATTATGTCCGCTCGCCTGTTCAGGACGCCGGGAATGTACACTGCTCTGATGGAGAGCAGGTTTTTGTGTGCCTAACACAGCAGCTGTCTCACGATGCGTAACAGTTGGGCTGAGCGCACACCTCCCTGATGGTTTATATAAGCTGCTGTCACTTTGTTGTCTGTGTGGATCAGAACATGCTGATCCCGCAGCAGGGGAGCAAAATGATGAGTCACGTTCCAGACCATGAGAAATTCTAGCACATTTATGTAAAGCGACATGTGGTCTGGCCACTGTGCTCCCACTGCCTGGGACAAACACATTCCTCACCAGCCTGACAGGGTTGCATCTGTGAACACTGAGATGTGTGACGTAGGCCTGCTGATGTGAACTCCCTCTGACAGAATGAAGAGGTTTCCCCAGTGATTCAGATCGGTTCTCACAGAGGGGGGCACATAGATCATCCGCCTCTGATGCACAGGATCTATGCGCATGTGGGTGAACCATCTTTGAAGGTGTCTCATGTGACGCAAGCCCAGCGGAACCACAACTTGAGCCGATGACATCATCCCCAGGAGTCGCATGACCAAGAGAGCTGTCACTACGCTGCGGGGTTTGACATCACAGAGCTGAGCTGACAGAGCTTCGGCTCTCAGCTGTGATAAACGGGCTCTCGTTGTGGTTGAGTTTAGCTCCACTCCCAGATAAACGATCATCTGGGACAGGAGAACAGAACTCTTTTCCCAGTTTATAGAAAACCCCAGGTTTAGCAGGTGTAACGTTAACGTTTTGGTCTATGCAACTGCTTCCTGTCTGGAATGAGCTAATAAAAGCAGATTGTCCAGATAAAAAAGAATTCTCATTCCTGACATGTGTAACGGATGCAGAGCCGTCTCCACACATTTTGAGAACGTGTGTGGGGCAAGGGAATAACTAAATGGTAGCCTGTTGTACTGATACGGGATCCCTTGGAAGGAGAAAGGCAGGAATTTCCTGTGCTTCGGAATGATGGGAATGTGAAATAGGCATCCTTCAGATCTATGGAGGTGAACCAGTTGTTCTGGTGAAATTCTCCAGCAGCTGTTTGGTTGTGAGCATGTGGAATTGTCTCTCCATGATCGATTTGTTGAACATAGACAGGTCGAGAATGGGTCTCATCCCTCTAGTTTTTATCAGAACCAGGCAGTAGCGGGAGTAAAACCCCGTGTTTTCCTCTCCATTGGGAACTCTATAAATTACATTTTTTATCAGGAGTTCCTGAACTTCTGACTGGAGAGCCGAGCTCTGTTCTGGAGATGACAGAACTGTCTCTAAAATCCCTCTGAATGATGGGGGTTGTGCTGCGAACTGCAGCGTGTAACCCCTACAGATCAGACGGTCTATCCTTCTGTTCAGGGAGCACACTCGCTGCCACTCTGAGTAATGCTCGGGGAGCGGGCATGTGCTTTTGTGTTGTGTCATGCTTTTTACGGACGTCAACCAGGCTAAAGCCCCTACCGCCGTCACCCGCTCCGGAGATTCTCTGGGTGGGACCCAAGGGGGTGCTCCGACAGAAAGGGTTGTATGTGCGCCTCTGTGCTGAGCTCAGGCTGCAGTCTCACGTTAGAGCTGAGGTGAGCTGGCATGCACTGAGAGGAGGTGTGAATGCTTTTTTGAATGAGACGCCGTTTCAGTGGAGGCTGCAGCTGTCGTGGAGAAACACGTTTACTCCCGCTGCGTGGTGAGTAGGCAGAAACAGCAGAAAATAAGACGGATTCTAGCTGAGAGCAAGGGTTTTTACCAGACTCGGTCTGCTGAAAAACATTATTTTTAGCTGACGTGGCAGACGAGTGTTTTGTGAGATTTACCGAGCTATGGGGCCTTTTAAAATGCTGTTTTGAGGTTACTGGCTTGTTCTGTGTGGGGAATGTGTAGAGAGAGGCAGCTGTGAGATCAGTTGATCTGGCAGTCAGGCTGGAATCAGATGAAACTTGACTCTCTGAGTGATGTTTCGGTTTTATTGCAAAACATACATCATCATTACAGCCACACACATTCCCCCCCAAGGAGTTATTTCTTGCGCTGCCTCCTCCGTGAGCCCTGTGGCTGATTGGTAAATGGTAAATGGACTGTACTTATATAGCACCTTTCTATCTTATTGAGATACTCAAAGCACTTTACACTACAATCTGTGTCCTCATTTACCCATTCACACAGCACTCTGCTAGATCTATACCAAGCTAATTGAACAAATTATTCTAAAGAGACTAATCAGAGCTTTATCACATTCATACACCAATGGGACACACATGGGTCCAGGGCAGGGCTTGCTGATGGTCTCTGGGGAAGTGCTGGGTTGCTGGTTGGCGCAATGGGAAAGGCTGTTCTCTGATTGGGGGGGCATAAAGTTGCTGCTGCAGCTGTGGAGCGCCTCTGCTGCTGTCGCTGGCCATGGCGATCCCTCCAGCGGCTGGAGGAACGGGACGAGGGCTGTGACTTCACCAGGTGACGTAACGTCTCCGACACTTCCTCGGTCTTATGAGACTTCTCCAGCATGGTTCTGAAGTTGGCCCCGAACAGCGCATCCGGAGTGATGGGACCCTCCAGCAGGTCCCTCTGCAGTCTCTCTCGCCAATCTGGGAAGACCTGGGATGGCTGAGCATCTGCTCGGCCCCCCTTCTTTCAACACTATGTTCTCCAGGAGGGAGAGGGCAGCGGGGCTGCTGCCAGCATCGCCTTTCTTGGAGGAATCATCCGATTCACAGCATGACTCTGCGTCAAAAAGGCGACAGTGTCGTCCAGTGAGTAGCTCCCCGCCACGGAAAAACACTCTTCGGCGTTAGCCTTGAACAAGGCTCAGAAGCTCATAATGTAGCTGGTCTGGCAGGATGGGCACAGGCAGATGGTGCTGGTGCTGGACATCTTCCTATTCTCGTTCTGCAGTGCTAGCTGGCTGAAGAAAAATGGGAGCCGATTGCCCGGTCTCACCGTAATTTATACGGACCGGGGGTGGGGCCCACACAGCCGGTAGGCGCGAACTAAAGTTTTCAGTGCTGCACTGCGCGTGAAGGGATAAACCCACTAGCGATAGCCTTAAAGGGCGAAGCCTATACAAAATAGAACAATAAACAACAAGCCTTTGTTTGGCTGACCATTAGTCTAACGTGGACCAAAGCTTTTGCTTCTTTCTCAAAACTACTGACATGATTCAGGACTGGTACTGTTAACAACAAATTGACAAAACATCACTTCAGAAATGTCCAGACCATTTCTTTTTTAAAATGCAATTCCAAATCACTTTTGATTTCTTTCTGAACAAATATATTTTTAATATTTTTAAATAATTCATTTAAATACTGCTCTATCCAAATGGTAGGGCTTGCATAGGTACAACTTGGTGAAGACTGAGGCCAAATGGAGTCATTTGTGAATGAAATTGATAAGGGGTAAAAGGTACTTGTTCTTTATGTTAATGGCATTTAATCTTCTGTAAGCTATACATGGTCGAGTCTAGTGCTTTTTTGCTACAAAGAATTCTGCCCCTACTGGAGACGTAAAGGGGTGTATAATTCCTGAGTCCAGTGATTCCTCTATGTATTTTCTCATAGACTCTCTTAAATAGGGAGGGATCCTCATTAGTGGGATGGCCTGCATGTGTGGTTGATTAGCAGCCATCTTGGATAAGGAAGCTTCACTAGGCTGTACTCTCACATTTATCAGTTTTTTCCTTAGTTTTTATTGGCCCTGCTGAGGTCAGAAAAGGTCAGCTAAAGACAGAGATGCAGTGACCACATACTGGAACTTCTGTACAAAATAATGAGCACTGAGCAGGAAACAAATTTACAATATTGAATCCACACATACATTTGTATAAGTTATCTATTTATCTCTATTGCATTTCTAATGCAATAGAGCACAGTGACTTAGATTATCATGTTGATAAGTTTACAACTTCAATCCAAACTTCACTTGATAAAATTGCTCTGCTGAAAAAAAAAGAAGTGATCATTCAGAGGAAGCTGGCTCCTTGGTTCAGTTCTGAGTTACACACTATAAAACAGACATCTAGAAAGCTGGAAAGAAAATGGCACTCCACTACTGTAGAGTAATTTTATTTAACTTGGAGAGATAGCGTGCTAATTAAAAACAAAAAACTCTATAAAGCTAGAACTTTACGTTATTCATCTTTAATAGATGAGAATAAAAATAATGCCAGGTTTCTGTTCAGTACTATTGACAAGAACTGGGTCAAGAATCAGCACATGACACCAAACACCAGGAATGGTTTAAACAGTTTATTAGAAAACAGCTGCTGATGGAGGTCCGGGTCTAAGGGGGAATCTGATCTGTTAAGACAGAGAGGTTTGTGAACAGGTTGGGGAGTTTCTGTGAGTCTCTGGGGCTGTCACTAATCTTCTCAGTCTTCAGAGTGAACACACTGTTGTCGAGTTGGTGAAGATGACATCACTCGTGGAGAGTGTGCAGCAACAGTGGAGCAGACAGGTGCTGTACGCGGTTTGTTAGGGGATAATCCAAGAGCATGGTCCGTTAATCGAAGCAGGGATCATACACAGGTAAACTGCAAGCAGAAACCAGCGCCAAGACGTGATCCGTGAGGCCTAGTCAGAGAGGAGAGATGCAGAGTCGGTACTGTGGTCAGAATGCAGAATCCATATCCAAAAAGGAGCAGGCAAGGCGAAGAGTCCATGGTACAGGCAAGGGGTCAAAATGAGTCAAGGCTACAAGGCTGTGATAGGTACACTGAGCATCTACTGGCTGAGAGTTTTCAATAATCTGGCATTGAATGAGAGTAGAGTTGGGCTTAAGAAGGGTGCAGAGCAGGTGGAACTGATGCAAGCTTGATTAGTGACAGAGCAGAGGAGGCATGGTGCAGGGTGACAGGCATTAAGGATGGGTGACAGGCAGTACTGAACTGAACATGAAAACTAAACAAGCAAACTGTGGAATGCAGGGGCAAAAACGTGACAACTATAGCTCGACTAATGAAAAATTCCCTCTGTTGAACTATGTATCCTTTCAGCTATAAGCAGTAATGAGTTCATGAAATTCTTTATAAATAAAATTATTTCAGTTAGAGAAAATTTACACCATCCTTATGTAGTGAACTAGGCCTCTGACCAAAACCTGCCTCTGAAGACCTTCATGGGACAGGAACTGTTGTTTCATTGATTTGAATCCAGAAAAACAAATTAGCTCATCCAGAGACTGTCTAATTGTATCCTGAAGTAATCAATTGAAAGAACACTCTTCTTTTATATTATCATTACTATTTTACAATATCTTGATAATCAAATTGTGTTTAGTTCATCCATTATCTTTACCCGCTTATTCCATTTTGGGTCACGGGGGTTGCTGGTGCCCATGTCCAGCAATCACTGTGCGAGGGGCGGGGTACACCCTGGATGGGTCGCAAGTCTATCACAGGGCCACATAGAGACAAACGAGACAAACAACCATTTACTCTCTCACTCACACCTAGGGACAATTTAGAGTTACCAATCAGCCTAACATGCATGTTTTTGGTCTGTGGGAGGAAACCGGAACACCCGGTGAAAACCCACGCATGCACGGAGAGAACATGCAAACTCCACCCAGAAAGGCCCCTGGACCGGGTTTTGAACCAAGGACCTGCTTGCTGAGAGGCAGCAGCTCTACCAGTTGCGCCACCGTGCTGCCACGTGTTTAGTTCATATCATTTCTAAAGTTGAAGTGAACCACTCATTTTAAATCAACTGTGAAACACTATTAATTATTTTTTTTATCCTCATTTAAATTAGAAATCGAGTTAAATGTCTATTTACAAAGTAATTATGCATTTGGATTTTCTGTCTAAAGGAGAAGTAGTGATGTCGGTCAAAAGTCAGAGACAGTAAGAAAGAAGTTATTAGAACAGGCTGTATTGTTTTTAAACCTAGCAGATGGTAAAAAAGAAGCAACTGGCACTTGCTTCCTCTCACTCCTTCAAAACATTTCTCTGTCTGTACTAAACGTTCCTAAACATTCCTGCTGTCTTTTTGACTTTTAATAACCCTCTGACATCACTGAAACACACCCCCTGTTGGTTGTTTCAACCAATCAGGAAGTCCTGAGTGACTGGAAGTGAGAACTCTTTAAGTCCACACTTCCTGGAACTACTCAGTCTACTGGGTCTTCTGGAGTCTACTCCGTTCTTCTGAAGTCTTGGATCTGAGTTGAACTCAGTCTTTGATGGATTCTTCTCAAGCCTTGTGGAGTCTTCTACTCCTGAGTGGGATCTCTGACTGACTCACAGGTGCTTGCTGTGAATCCACCCGGGTGTAATGCCTCCAACTTCGAAGGGAGCTGAGCCTGTTTGTTGAACGGAGTAAATCGACACGACTTCTGACAATGGCCAGCCGCTCTTACCGGAGACGCTGGAAGGTAGCGTTGAAATGGACCAGACACCGGAGCTGATTTATCTCCTGCGAAGGTAATGAGTCGTGACGCGCTAAGTGTACCGGAGGTTTGAGCTGGTGATTGAAAGAAGCGTGCCCTCCTGGTCAACAACATACTCTTCACCCATCCTTCCTTTCAACTCTTCTATTTTGCCAGTAATCTAGATGCCTTCAGAAATGTCTTGTTGTCTTATTAGTAAAGCGTGCCAAGTTTTATTAATCAGAACCAGATCAGCTAATCACGTGTACATGTTCTGATGTTAAATTTTGATTCTGTTAAATAAATGACCACATTTATTCTGATGGGTCAAAGTTAAATTAATGTCTCTTGTCACTGATTAAACACTCCTCACAGTTACCTCGTCACATGGCATTAATTTAACTCGAAAAAGAAAGAACCCATCCATCCATCCATTATCTTTACCCGCTTATTCCATTTTGGGTCACGGGGGTCGCTGGTGCCCATGTCCAGCAATCACTGTGCGAGGGGCGGGGTACACCCTGGACAGGTCGCAAGTCCATCACAGGGCCACATAGAGACAAACGAGACAATCAACCATTCACTCTCCCACTCACGCCTAGGGACAATTTAGAGTTACCAATTAGCCTAACATGCATGTTTTTGGTCTGTGGGAGGAAACTGGAGTACCGAGAGAAAACCCACGCATGCACGGAGAGAACATGCAAACTCCACCCAGAAGGTCCCTGGACCGGGGTTTGAACCAATGACCTGCTCGCTGAGAGGCAGCAGCTCTACCAGTTGCGCCACCGTGCTGCCCAAGAAAGAACCCGCTATATTTAATTAATTAGTAGTGAAGGTACAGCAACGCTGACCTTGACACACTACACTTACTACTATTGACTGATTCATTTTCAAATGAGGCACCATTAGAAAAGTCACTAGAAGCTGATTTATGTTTGGACTAATTTTGTCCTGTTGAGCAACTGAATTCATCCATCCATTATCTTTTACCCGCTTATTCCATTTTGGGTCACGGGGGTCGCTGGTGCCCATGTCCAGCAATCACTGTGCAAGGGACGGGGTACACCCTGGATGGGTCTCAAGTCCATCACAGGGCCACACAGAGACAAACAAGACAAACAACCATTCACTCTCTCACTCAAACATAGGGACAATTTAGAGTTACCAATCAGCCTAACATGCATGTTTTTGGTCTGTAGGAGGAAACCGGAGCACCCGGAGAAAACCCACGCATGCACGGAGAGAACATGCAAACTCCACCCAGAAAGGCCCCTGGACCGGGGTTTGAACCAGGGACCTGCTCGCTGAGAGGCAGCAGCTCTACCAGTTGTGCCACCGTGCTGCCCAGCAACTGAATTGTCAAAAATAATAGTTTCATCCAAACCATCCACATGTCTGCTAGATCCCTTCCTGACTAGACTGTTTTAAAAAGTATTTCCCCTAATAAATATCACCCATTTTGGATCTGCTTAATTTGTTTTTAATTGATGGTTAGATACCACAGCAGTTTAAGATTGCTGTAAACCTTTACTTAAGAAAACTGATCTTGGTTCGGGAATTCTGGACAACTACAGACCTCTATCTAGCATTCATCTCGGAAGTTCTTAAGAAAGTAGTTGCAAATCAATTGTGTGAACATCTGAATGGAAATAATCTGTTTGAGGAGTTTCAGTCAGGGTTTTTAGAGTTTATCGAAGCTCAGAAACAGCATTGGTGAAAATTACTAATGACATTTTCACGGCCTCAGACAATGGACTTGTATCTGTTCTGGTCCTGTTAAACCTCAGTGCTGCATTTGATAAAGCTGATTACAATATTCTACTAGAGAGGCTTGAATATGATATTGGAATTACAGGAACATCTCTAAAATAGCATTTATTTCAAGTCAAGTCAAGTCAGATTTATTTATAGAGCACATTTAAAACAGAAACTGTTACCAAAGTGCTTAACAAAAATATCACATCATCAAATAAAAAGTAGCAAGATATATTTACAGCACATGGAATAAAAATATAAAACCGAAAGAATAATTAGAAACAATGAAATACTAAATCAGATCACATTGTGTCAAAAGTCAAGGAAATAACAAAAAGCATAAACTCAGTCAGAAACAATGAAATACTAAATCAGATCTGATGACCTTGTGTTAAATAGGAAAAATAACAAAAGCATAAACAGAATCAGTATAAATGAAAAACTAGATCTAAATCCCATCACCCTGTGTTAAATGTCAGTGAGTACAGATGTGTTTTTAGGAGAGTTTTAAAAGCAGAGACTGAGGTGACCTGTCGAATGTTGATGGGCAGATTGTTCCAAAGTTTAGGGCCCACGACTGAAAATGCTCGATCTCCTCTGAGCTTCAGCTGGTTTTTGGTACGGCCAAAAGCAGCTGGTCTGATGATCTCAAAGCCCGAGAAGGAGCATAAGGATGAAGAAGGTCAGAGGGGTATGAGGGTGCGAGGCCGTTAATGCACTTGAATGTCAGCAGGAGAATTTTAAAATCAACTCTGACACGCACAGGAAGCCAGTGAAAGGAGGACAGAACCGGAGTAATGTGCTAAAACCTGCGAGTTCCTGTTAAAAGCCGAGCTGTCGCATTTTGTATGAGCTGGAGACGTGAAAGTGAAGCCTGACTAACCCCAACATAAAGCGAGTTACAGTAGTCCAGCCGGGTTGTAATAAATGCAGGGACTAGTTTTTCAAGGTCGGATCTGGACAGAACGGACTTAAGCTTTGCTATCTGCCTTAGCTGAAAGAAGCTCTTTTGTAGAACAGAGTTGATCTGTTTATTAAACTTAAAGTCCGAGTCTAACACTACCCCAAGATTGGAAACCGACTGCTTTAGATGTGGCTGAAGGGAGTGCAGGTTTACAGGATCAGTGACAGTGGTAGAGCTTGGGTTAAACACAATGACCTCAGTCTTCTGATCATTAAAACTCAAGAAGTTTGCAGCCATCCAAGTCTTGATGTCATCAAGACATTTGAACAAAGGGTGGATGGAGCAGGAACTGTTTGGTTTTAAAGGCAGATAGATCTGAGAATCATCGGCGTAACAATGAAACAAAATACCATGTTTCCTCAGGATTGACCCCAAGGGGAGCAGATACAATGAGAACAGAAGGGGTTCAAGAATGGAGCCTTGTGGGACCCCACAGGGAAGCGGGACAGAAGCAGAAAAATGATTGTCAAAGTTAACACAGAAACTCCTGTCACCCAGATACGAAAGGAACCATTCTAGCGCCACCCCTGTAATCCCAACCCAGTGTTCTAGCCGTGACATAAGGATGCTGTGATCAACAGTGTCAAATGAAGCGGTAAGGTCGAGGAGTACCAGGATCACAGACTGACCAGAGTCATTCACTAGCAGAATGTCATTACAGACCCTTAATAAAGCTGTCTCGGTGCTGTGCAGTTGTTTAAATCCTGACTGAAAAATCTCAAAAATTCCATTTACATTCAAAAACTTGGTTAGTTGACTAAAAACTATTTTCTCCAAGATTTTAGAAAGAAATGGAAGTTTTGAGATTGGCCTGAAGTTTGAACAAGCTGCAGGGTCAAGTCCAGGTTTTTTAATTAATGGAGTTACCACTGAATGTTTTAGAACATCAGGAACCACACCTGTAGCCAAACTGCTGTTAATAATGGCAAGAAAAGAGGGTCCAGTTGAAGGTAGAACCTGTTTAAAAAATGCAGCAGGGATGGGATCAGCAGGGGAGCCTGAGGGTTTCATGTGACCAACGACCTCATTTAAAAATGAGAGTGAGATGGGGTCAAAGTGACTGAAGACTGCTGAGCAGGGGACAAGAACTGAAGGGTGGCTGTGGAGTGTGGAATTGATGACCTGATCGACTCAACCTTTTCAACAAAATGCCTGACAAACTTATTACAGGTGTCAACAGAGGCCTCAATGGTGGCAGACTGAGGCACGTTCAGAATGGTGTTAATGGTGTTGAAAAGAACGTGGGGGTTGTGACTGTTTGAGTTGATAATTTTTGAGAAAAATTTGTTTTTCTCCTGTTTAACGGTGGTCTGATAGGCTTTCCAACATGTTTTTAACATCTCAAAAGACACCTGAAGTTTATCTTTTTTCCATCGACGTTCAGCTCTTCTGCACAGGCGTCTTGCCTCTCGTGTGGTCTCATTTACCCAAGGGTGGGGCGTGCGTTTTCGATTCCTGAGCTTTAATGGGGCGACTGAGTCCAGGATCTGTACACACGCCTCCTGATGCTGAGAAAGCAACTCCTTTGTAGTAAGACCCGCAGAGAGTTCAGAGTCTGAAACAGAATTACTAGCAAAGATGGAAGAGAAGAGTGCTGCGGTGGAAGGGTTAAAAATCCTACAGGGCTTGGGTGAGGGGGGAGGTGCAGGTTCACAAATCAAAGAGGTGTTGAATAAAACTGGTTTGTGGTCGGAACAAACAGTGTCACCAATTTCTAAACCAGAAACAAACAAACCATGCGTTAAAACTAAGTCTAGAGTGTGGCCCTGCTGGTGAGTCGGTGAGTTATTTGATAGATTCCAGTTTGTAAATGTAAATAATGTTCTTCTTACACCAGTTAGTCATAGAGTTCCTCAGGGTTCATTGCTTGGACAGATAGTCTTTACTTTATATTTTCTTCCATTAGGTAAAGTTATTAAACAGCATGGGATAAATTTTCATTGATATGCAGTTATATTTGTCCATGAAACCCAATGAATCCAATCAACTACTTAGACTACAAACATGTCTTGAAGACATAAATATTTGGATGACCCTTAATTTTCTGTTTTCAAACTCAGACAAGGTAGAGGTTGTGGTTTATGGACCTGAACATCTTAGGAATAAACTTTGCAGCATTTCACTTTCTCTGGATGGCATTGATATGGCCTCCAGTTCTAATTTTAAAAAGTTGGTGTTATTTTTTATCAGGATATGCAAAGCAGAAACCATATGTGAACACCAGTCAGAAATGTTTTTACAGTAAAAATAGACTGAGGCAGAGTGGAAAACTGCTGTAGCCAGACAAATCAAAATTTTAAATTATTTTTGCAAACCAAAAACACAATTTATTTGTGTATCTCTACTTAAGAAGGACTAAGTGGCCTGTTATCAGTGCACAAATCAAAAGCCTGCCTCTTTGATGGTATGGGGGTGCATTAGTGCCTATGACATTGGCATTTTAATGCAGGACCATTGAGGAATCCTATAGCAGATAAGAATAAGACATTTCCTTTTAAACCTCAGGTCACACTTACTTAGTACTGATGTGGTTCTACAGACAGAACATGTGTGACACTTGTGCACCTGATCATGCATCTGTCACTGCTGCATCATACCTGTTTGCACTGATGAAGCAACTGTTGAAGGCCAGATGTGAAAATCGGGTCATATTTGTCTCTGAGTTCAATCGTGCGTTTATGTTCCAACCAATTATTAGGATTTAATCTGTAAAACCTTTAAAAAAATCTCCATTTAACTGCTCAAAGAAAGAACAACACAGTTTTTCATAAAAGGAATTTTATGGGTTTGTTCAAACACACAGTAAGCTTAACAACAAGATGACAAATGTTTTTTTTTCTGTTTAAACACCTATGTACAGTACAACAAACTGTTATTAATAAATAAATTAAAAGCATAAACGCTGTCTGTACAAATGACTAAAATCACAATAAAGAACTGCCCTTAAAATAAACTCCAAAATTAATTATAGTTTCTGTAAAAACATTAGGACACAACTGAAACATTGGCACAAATCTGAAAAATAAAAATAATAATAGTAATAAATAAAAAAGGCAAACATTAAACATGCGCTCTATATTCAAGTGAAATTGCTCAACATTAAGCACAACAGTGTCAACAAGGCAACTTTTTATAAAACTGGGCAACATTTTTTAATAACATTGCCAGAATTAACAGATTTTTCTTTATAAATGATGACGATGAAATGAAAGATGTTTGCAGCTCTGTGGGGCTGCATCATTCTGCTTTGAGCTAAATGTCTGCTAAAAAGATCAAACTTTAAATAACTTAAATGTCATAGCATTAATTGATCGAATTACTGTAACATTTATAATAAATTACAAGTGATTTGAATGTCCTTGTATTTCATGGTTTGAAAAATAAAATGCTGTGCTTATGCTTATCACTGATCATGAAAATTAAGAAACCATCAGGTGAATGTAATCAGCCCCGAGGGAATTATCGTCTGTACTAAATGTGAAAAAACAAACAAAAAAAAAAACACATTCATTAGAACACAAGGTTAAAATCAGAGTTTCTCTTCAGGGGATCAGAACGGTTTTAGTTTTCAGATGGCAGACTTTACATAAACTGGCTGTCATTTAGTATACCTTAATTACTGACATCAGTAACAAATAAAAAATGGATATGAAGATTTTCTTCCTGTGTTTTCTATTTTGGAATAATCCCTGAAAACATTAAAGATCCTTCGAGGATTGCATTTCACTTGTTTCCTTTTATGTCAGGGTTTTAAACAAAGACCCAGTTATGAAAAGAAAAGACAGATCTATGCCTGCTTTAGTCAAACCTTGAAATTGAAGTAAGGTGCAATATTGTGAGATATTGCAAGGGGATGACTGTAAGCAGCTGCCACATAAAATTATAGCTCAATATCTGTAAAACCAACTAAGAAATAGTAATTATGTTAGCTAAGGTCAGTTAGCTGTGGCACCATCTTGAGTAAGGTTGCCTCCAAAACTTAATGATTATAGATGTACATCTAGATTTCTTACAGTTTCAATAAAATCCGTCCAGCGGTTCATGAGACAAACTGATATATAAGCATGCAGACAAGTGGGAAAACATTATTACCCTGCATCAGCAATGGGTAATAACCACAATGGCTGCCGCATCTTAATTAGAACTTTACCTACAAGTAATTATGTCTATAAAGGAAATGTGTTTAAAGTAACAAGTGATACATTCTGAATGTGTCTGTAAAACATGAGCTCCACAGCATCCAGCAAGAAAAGAAACATCCCTCTGATGAATAAAAGGAGGGCATCCAGTGCCCTACTGTAGAGACACAGCCTGTTGTTGTACTTAGTGAAAAACTGATGAAAGACAGCATCTAATGTGTGGAACAAGAGAAAAGGGAAAGAAATAGATGGTTGTGGATGCAAGGGAACAACACAATCAATATGTGATCACACACACACACACATACACACACACACACACACATGAAAAGGACAGTAGACAGTAGGGAAAGAGCTTCTGAACACCTAGTGGTGCGTGGAACTGCAGTGCACACCCCATGTGTGACACATTCTGGTTCTTTTTTCTGTTTCTGGTTTTACAATGATGCTATTTAGTATAAAAAAGGAGGAGCATTAGAAGAAAAAAAATTATATATATATATTGTGCACTGCAGTTCCACGCACCACTAGGTG
>NC_056515.1:4894489-4903637 GCF_014905685.2 Nematolebias whitei | reverse complement strand
GAGTTTGATCGGCGCTTCTCTGACTTCAGAGCACAACAGTCTGGCTTTGACATCTTTGCCAATCCTTTCACCACCGATGTCTGCACTGCACCCCAACACCTTCAGATGGAGCTAATTGAGCTTCAAAGCGACAGTGGCCTGAGAGCAAAGTTCCAGGATGCTGCAATCCAGGACTTTTACCGTCTGATGCCCCCTGGTTTGATGCCACAGCTTCAACTTCATGCTGCCCGTGTTCTGTCCATGTTTGGAAGCACCTATCTGTGCCAACAGTTTTTTTCCATAATGAATCTGAACAAAAACAAGCACAGATCACGCCTCACGGATGACAACCTCCATGCTGTTCTACGCATTGCCTCAGCACAGGACCTAAAGCCAGACATTGACACACTGGCAACGGGAAAACGGTGTCAGACATCTGGTCAGAAAAACACAGGTTAGCATTTTTTTGAAAACTAAAATATAATAAAATGTAATTCAACCAAGAAGAAGAACAGTTAAACTGTGTGCAATTTAATGATTGTGCTTGCATTTTGTTTTGTGTTTATCATTTTCAGAACATGATCAATCGATAGTAGAGAGAGAATCCACTTGGTGTGTTCAAGGACAGGCAGCATCTCCTCATCAAAGACTAACCAAAAAACTTGAGTAATATATTTGTGAACTGAGTCAACCTTTATTTTGGTTTTTTTAGTTGATTACATATTATTTATGTATAGCTGCTGTTGTAATTATTTAATGTTTGCAGGTCTTATGTGTGTATGCAGGCCAATTGTTGTCATCAAACCATCAGTTGGATGCAAGGCTGTGTGTAGCCTTCTTTTGTAAAATGCTACATGTGTCATACATGTTCTTTGCAGCTCAGTTTTAGGATGTCTTCAAAGCTATTTACTATTTGTTATTTTTCTTTATTCACTTGGACAGTTTGATCCTTCATTAATGGAGTTGTGTGGGTTTTCATAAGCTGACAAAATTTAAAAGGATTTATGTTAGAGCAACAAGCAAACATATGTTTTCTATGCAACTGTAATTGTCACTTGAATAAGTTATAATAAATAATGAGTTATTTAACATTAAGGAGTAGTTAGATTTTATTTTACATTACATTCGATTACATTTAGTTACATTTATAAGTTACATCTGGCCCTTTAAGGACAGCCATTATGCTGATGTGGCCCTTGGTGAAAATGAGTTTGACACCCCTGATTTAGAGTTACCAGTCAGTCTAACTTGCATGTTTTTGGTCTGTGGGAGGAAACCAGAGTACTTGGAGAAAACCCACACATGGAGAGAACATGCAAACTCCACCCAGAAGGGTCCACGACCAGGATTTGATCCAGCGACCTTCTTGCTGAAAGGCAACAGCTCTACCAACTGAGCCGCCCGTCAAACAACAACAACGTTACGAAACCCAAAACTTTTATTCAGTCTCTGTAAAAATGACAGTTATAGACAGTTTTGACTTTGTTTTCCAAAACTGATTAACTGTGGTGGCCATTTTGCACTTGATTCACTCCAAAAATTAATCAGTTGTAGATGTACACAAAGATTTACTTTCTATGCGTTTCATTAAAATCTGTCCTGTGGTCTGTGAAATATTAAGCAAAGGAACACACAGGACACTCCCATGTCCTCACACACAAGACTATGTCCTCTCACAAAGGACATGCATACGTCCTCACACACAGGTCACACACGTCCTCACACACAAGACTATGTCCTCTCACAAAGGACATGCATACATACTCATACAAAGGACATGCACATGACACACTTATGTCCTGACGCAGAGGATACGCCCACATCCTCACAAACAGAGCACGCCTGTGTCCTCACACACAAGACACAACTACGTCCTCACACACAGGACACAACCATGTCCTCACAGACAAGACACGCCCACTTTCTCACACACACAGAACACACCCACTTTCTCACACACAAGACACACCCACATACTCACATACAGGGCACATTCATGTCCTCACACACAGGACACTCTCACTTCCTCACACACAGGACACAACCATGTCCTCTCAGAAAAAACACGCCCACTTTTTCACACACAGGACACGCCCATGTCCTCACACACCGTACATGCCCACATCCTCACACACAGGACACATCCATGTCCTCACACACAGGACACGCCCACATCCTCACACACAGGACACGCCCACATCCTCACACACAGGACACGCCCACATGCTCACACACAGGACCTAACTGCGTCCTCGCACACAGGACACGCCCATGTCCTTACACACAGGACACGCCCACATCCTCACACACAGGACACGCCCACATTCTCACACACAGGACTTGTGCAAAAACACTATCACTTGCCTTTTGGCAGTAAAAAAAGATTTTGTTTACAATTCTTACATAATTATCCAACTAACATTCTATTATATGTATTTTTAAACTATACACTCTTTCTTTCTATCTGTTTTTAAAGTTTTGGTTTTATTTGTTTTAGGATGAGTTTCAATATTTTGTCATCTGGCTGCATACTGAGGCTGGACCATGCAGTCATAAACTGAGATGATTATTCAGACTCCGTCCTTCAGGGACACAATGAGAGCAGTTCATGCCATCTGTTACTCTGACAGCACACCTGTCCTCATGGAAGACACTATGCAGACCAAAGTAAAACTACACTTTTACCTCAGACACTCAGGAACATGCCAGCCACTACAACACATTTTTATGACTGTTAGCAAAATATTTCATGAACCACACACAAAAAAGAAACTCCCAGAAAATAATCATTTGATAAACACCTAAATTGATTAACTCTTGGACCAAATCCAACTCAAGATGGTCACCGCAGCCAACAGACCTTTAGAAAGCAAACGCATGTAACCGTTTATACCAAGGGCAAATCAATAAAAATTAAAAAAAAAAAAAAAAAAAAAAAAAAAAGAAAGCCTAAAAACAGCTTTAACTCGCATTAAAAAATTTTTTTTTACAGATATTGAGCTAAAACTTGATGTATTTTTAGCTGAGTGTTGTTCCCAACACAGCTAAAACCTTGAAATTAACCCTGTTTGTCTGTTAGCAAAATATTTTATGAACCGCTGAACATATCCTGATACATGATACAGCTAGTTTTGGTTGTCAGCAGCAAATTGGTTGATCCACTCTGAGAAGGTGCTATTTAAGAGACTGAGCTGAATACAGCACCTCAGACTGAGGAAGTCTCTCGGATGAGAGACGAAACGTTTCTACATTTTTTTTGCTTTGTTTTTTGTTTTTTTGTTTTTTGAATGTCCAGAGGACCAGATTGAACTTTTTTGAACCGCTGAACATATTTCAATGAAACCTTTGGAAAGTAGTGGCTGTTAATTACTTTGTACTTATCTACAACTGAATAAGCTTTGGAGTCATCCTGATTTATGATGGCTGCCACACCTAATCAACCGTAGCTAACACAAAAATGGCGTTACCTCGATGAATTTTATCTTGAGTTAAGGTTTGGAGATCTAAAAGCTGAGGCATACTGGAACACTAACAAATCACACAAGTATTTAATGACATAATGTTATTTTCTAGGTTTGAACAAAATCAGTACAACTCTGTAATTCCTCCTCAAAATATGATTTTAGTCTAAAACTGCAGTGTTCCTTTTTGGATTGCTAGGCCTTTAAAATGGTTAAGTACTAATCTGATGTGCTGCATTTCTCTTTTTCTTGTTCTTACGTTTTTTCGTTATCTCTGTCAAACATTAGGTGTGAGCATGCGAGGCAACTGATTATGTTTACAGAAATAATGATAAATGTGACAGTGCTCAACAGTGTGTGTGTGTGTGTGTGTGTGTGTGTGTGTGTGTGTGTGTGTGTGTGTGTGTGTGTGTGTGTGTGTGTGCGTTTGCTTATGTTATATTTGGGGTCGTGAACACGTTTACACACCAGTCATTTGGGGACACCTTGGCAAGTGGGGACCAAAACCACGGTCCCCAATTAGAGAACCTTATAATCGCATTCAGCACGCTCCAAAATGTATTTTAATCCAAAAATCTCAAACGTCCCAAAAAGTCACTAAATAGGTTTTTTTGTGTATGTGTATGGTTTCGCCCCTCGCCTCCCCACAAAATCTGTGTATACCTCAATGTTGTCCCTAGTGGGAGTGTGTAGAACTGCATTAAACTTCATAGGTGGCCTATGTAATGCCTGATGATAAAGAATCATAAAATAGAAACTTAAACTATAAGTAGGACCACATAGTAGCCCATGTTTTGCCTGATGTAAAAAATTTAAACAAATGAATGGGCACATGGATTAAGCAAAAATGAAAACTGTTCTAAAAAACTGATAAAAAATATTGTCTTTTGAAAGTTATAATCTTAGTGTCAGCAAATTAGCAGCACTATATTTTCAAATACTATTTTAACATGTCAAAAGCATTGTATACTAAATACTCTAGTGATTTACATTAACTTTTTGGACTTGTTTGCTTACAGTTTATTAAAATTTATTCCTATTTCCATATCTCCACCTATCATGGTCTGTATAGCAATGTGCATTTAAGTAATTATGCTACAAAAAGTAAATTAACTGAACTCCTTGAATTGATCAATATGCATTTGCTGTATGTCATTAACATTAGAATATCCAATTACTAATTTATTCCAAATACAAATTTTACAGGTGATTTATAGTTGCTTTAATTCTTTATGAGTACAATAAAAAATCAGCTGTTGTCTATGTATTAAATATCTAAAAGAAAATGTTTAAAACAATAACAAAACCATAAATGAATGACAAAAAAGACAACTTGACCTTGATAAAATTTTATATAGCACCACAAAAAAGCCAATTAAATTAAATTACATTCAAACAAAAAAGATATATGTCCAGTGGAATATTGTGTATGGTCTAAATTAAAGGAATGTCATGGGGTAGTTTCTTATCTTGCTTATTCATCTAGTCCCTTTTCTCACAAAATTGTGCCTTAATTACCAAGGTAACCTCATTATTAGGTTTACCATTTGAGAACCTGGACTACAACACAGTAAAAGAAACTAACAAGAAATACAAATAAAAAATATGACAGTGGTGATGCACAGTACATTATCACTTATGTCCCACTACATTTTGATAAATTTAAGCTGTCAAATTTATTTCATGAGAAAAATAGCAGAACAGAGTTAGACAATTGAATGAATATATTGACCATTGGCATTTGGACTTCATCATAGTATATTTTTAAAGTTAATTATTTCTCTTATTTAGCTAGTAAATTTATTCACAAGGGTTTTAATCTATAAATAATTGCACAAGTCCAAATCTAACACTGATTGTGTACAGACCATCTGATATATTCATAGAATCAATGCCTCTGACTTCCTCTCCAGCCCACAGTCAGTCAGTCTAACAGTAGCTGACCTACTTCAGGACACCACTGGCAATTTATTTTATCCATCCATTATCTTTTACTCGCGTCTTCCATTATGGGTCGTGGGGTTGCTGGTGCCTATAAACAGCAATCTCTGTGCAAGAGGTGGGATACACCCTGGACAGGTCACAAGCCCATCATAGGGCCACATAGAGACAAACAAGACAAACAACCATTCACTCACTCACTAACAGGGATAATAATTGTTACCAATTAGCATAACATATGTGTTTTTAGTCTGGGAAGAAACCGGAGTACCCAGATAAAACCCACACATGCATGGAGTGAACATGCAAACTCCACCCAGAAAGGCCCCTGGATGAGGATTTAAACTAGGGTAGCCTGCTCACTGAGAGGTAGCAGCCTTACCAGTTGTGCCATTGTATTGCTACCAATGCTAATTTATTTCTTAGCAAACATCCAAATAATTTATTTGTTCAAATGATCAACAACTGTGGTAAAAAAAATTGTTTGGACAGACAAAATCAAGGAGATTGCTGAATGTGGATTACTGGGATCCCACTCTGGAGCCAGGCCTGGGAGAGGGGGTCATCAGCAAGTGTCTGGTGAATGGGACTCTGCCTATGGGGCTCAATTAGTTTCAGTTCAAATGAACAACATGGGTTTCAGGAAATCATCATATCATTTGCTTCTAGAACAGGTAAAAGTTTGGTGCACGTCAGTCCTAAATGTTCAGCTTAAGCCAAATAAATCTTTGTACCTTTTAAAAATTATCACTTGAACCACTGAACAAATCTTTGTGAAACATACAGGAAATCATCAGCCTTTTTTCTTGTTGGAATTTTGATTACAATTTGGTGTGTATGCAATACATTTTAGGCAGCTAAAAAAATAAAAATTGACCTTCAAATTAAAAAAAACTAACAACGTCCCGCTACAATAAGGTAAATGCTTGAAATTTACAAGGTCTTTTAAGCTCCTATAGATGAAGTTGATTGGTGAATTTCAGCTTCCTAGTTGCATGACAGCCCATGTGGTAGGTCTTCACTTGATACAATGTATTCAAAATATAATCAAATATAAATTATATTGTTATTTTTTTGGTGTGTCTGGGTGTTTCATGTTAATTATTATGACTGTTTATACAGTGGATTTTGTAATAAATAATAATAATAATAACTTTTATTTATAATGCACTTCACATTCACAGTGAATCTCAAAGTGTCACAAAAAGTGAACATCAGATAGCAGCAGGATAAAAGCAACCATAAAAGCAACCGAGAGCAAAACAACCAGGAGGATAACGCCTCAGAATGAACACATAAAAAAAAACTTAAAATGCACAAAATGCTGATGAAATAATCAAAAAGGAACTATGGGTGAATTTAAAAAAAAGTACAGTAAAATGAATTAAAAAACTGGGTAAAAAGAAAGGTTTTAAGACCCTTTTTAAAACATGTCACGGTCTGTGGAGCCCTCAGATATGAAGGCAGGGCATTCAACAGCCAAGGGGCAGCGCAGGAGAAAGCCTGGTCTCCTGTTGTGTAGGATCGAGACCTGGGAGTGAGAAGAAGATGAGTGTTGGAAGAGCAGAGTGTGTGAAGGACAATGAGGGGTGAGAAGTTCTTTTAAATAAGATGGTGCATTACCATATAAGCATTGGAAGGTGAGCAGATAAATTTTGTAAGTGATCCTGGCAGAAACAGGAATAACACAAACATTCACACAAAAATATTCAGATGGCCCTTTAAGCCCTTAGCAAGCACCTAGAACCTTCACATTCACTGGGATTCTATCATTTCCACCAAACTATGTCACATTAAAAGTTAATGTGTCTGGGTGTTCCATGTCCAAAGTTATTTCTTGTCATACCCTGGTTTTTGTAATAATACAAGACCCAGGGTGCTACCTAATGACTTTTGACCCTAAGGACACCAAAAAAACGAATAAAATGCTTGTGGCTATTCAAAGCACACTCAAAAGCCAGTTGGATGTGCAATATTGTGAAAAAATAAGTACAGGACACATCTCGAGGCACTATTTGGCTCCACGAGGGTCCTACTCCTATCCAACAAAGGGAAATTTGTGTCACTCCGGACAGGAAATCACACTCTGCAGCTGCCACCCAGAGTCCAAGGACTCTCTGCGTACAATGTTGAAAAGGACCAATTGTAACTCCAACATTTTCACATGCTTTTCCATCACATTTCACACTGGATATGTGTTAGATGTGCTTCCAACATACCCCAGTTCAAATTTTGTAGCTTTAGCTACTTCCTATCACCAGCAACAAAGTCCCACAGCACATTTGAAGGCTCCTTTGATCCCCCTTAAGTTTGATTTTTCTGCCTAGTTCACTTCAATACAATTCATTTTATTCATATACAATAGTCCCTTGTATATTGTGGAGGTTCCATTCCCAGATCCCCACACACTCTCACACACACACACAATAAGTGAAAAAAACACAAAGTAGAGATAGTAGAACAAGTAGTAGTCGTTGTAGTAAGAAGTAGTTTATTTTAGTATTTATATATCTACATTAAGGCTTTATAAACACTTCCCACATTATTGCAATATGCTATGTTCCAGTAACTGTTTGATCGACTCTGGCAACTCAAATCTCTGCCCCTAAAAGTAATTTTTATTTTGATTATTAATTAAAAATACGAGAGAAAATGTTATCCAGTCTGTGAAGTGGATGTTCCAGCCACAGCACACCGGGCTCGCTCACACGCTCCTGCCCAGGCTGGTGCTGGGTGAAGCCGACACTCCACCCATTTCACTCAGCTCCAGGCTGGGAGGAGAGCAGGAGAGGAGGCAGGGGGTGTGAGGATGGAGTGACAGGATGGTCACATTTATACACAGATACACAGAGGTGCTACGTAGAATCCTCCTCTATTCTTCCTCTCATTGTCCCTCCTCAGCAGTGTTGTGCACTGAAAAACACCCCTTGTAGCATGTCCCACAAGGATTTAAGTGTCTTCAACCAACACATTCTGCGTCGCGCCCCGCAGACAGTGCACGCTATGTGCAGCATCTCCAGACAGCTCTATACAGCACCCGCACAACTACTGGTGTCTGAACTCCTGCATATATTTCAGACATAAAAAAATTTAAAAGCTTACTGTAAAATAAATAAAAAATACAACACGAGAAATGTTTGATATGTTATTCACATTACATCACGTTTTAAAACAACGGCACTTATTTGTCAAAATAAAAACAGTGATCAAAATGCCAAAGACAGTCCAATTTACTTTGATAAAATAAATGGATGGATAGATGGACTGTCCAACAACCAAGAATAGAAGCCTTCAGGTGCTTCAAAAGGTGCCACTTTGAGAATGGAGCAGGAGCAACAACCAGGACTGGATTTAGCAGAGAAGAGTTCAGCTCAGAACCATGATGTGAGGGGAGGGGGTTAGGACATCTGACAGAATCAGAGTTGCTCTATTCACACACAACCTACTGTTGCTCTCCAAAACAATAATTTAACCTAGTGTTTACAACTGTAGGCAAATATTGATGTTTAACAACCTGTTGAAATACACCAGATTCCAGGAAATGGTATCTCTGTTATTCAAAATTTTCTGTGGGAGAACCCACAGATCCCCACCCCCCAAATGAGCCCCACACACACTGCGGCCCACCCGCTGTTCTGGCATCAATCAATTTACAAATTAAGCCCTGAGTTTAAGCCTATAGCGGCATAAGAAACCAACCCTAACTATACGATTTATCAAAAAGGAAAGTGTTAAACCTAGTAGTCTTAAACCTAGCATTTACAATC
>NC_056515.1:4894137-4894389 GCF_014905685.2 Nematolebias whitei | reverse complement strand
GTCTGAAAAACGCAGTAAGAGCTACAAAATTCAAAGTGGTATAACTTCCTTCTAGAATAACTCAACTGCTTCAAATCTACAGAGTATATTAAGCTTGAATACATGAAGGGGCCTACACAGTTTCATGTCTGTGCATTCACTACAGCATGCATGGGGGACACTTAAATGTCCCATGTTAAGGCTAAGGAAACCCATGATTAGAACACTCTACGGCATTTTAAGGGTTGTAGAAAACATGCACTGAGATGAGAG
>NC_056515.1:4878404-4894037 GCF_014905685.2 Nematolebias whitei | reverse complement strand
GTCTTTAACCAGCTCAATTTGGTAGCTAACTGAGCACATGAAAAAGTCTCGGGAAACGAGGCTGACATGCTCTGACAAACAGGAAAGTGGACAAGATTGTCCTGTTTCACTTGCCGCACCCATAAGTCCAATTTACGCTGGAAAGCCGTGATTGTGTCGGACATCTGCGTGATGACTTGTTTGTGTCCCTGCAGCTTCTGATTTAGCTGGGCGAGATGGTTGGTTGTGTCACACAACACAGCAAAGTCACACAGCCACTCTGGATCTGATAGTTCAGACATGAGTTTTCCTTTACTCTGCATAAAAAGAGCAATGTCTTCCCTGAGCTCAAAAAATCGCTTGAGGACTTTGCTCCTACTCAGCCACCGCACTTCTGTATAGTACGGCACATCCCCGTGTTCCGAGCCCATCTCCAGCAAAAACTGCTGGAACTGATGGTGATTCAGGCCACGCGCCCTAATGAAGTTCACTGTTTTCATGACTGTGGTCACAATGTCCTCCATCCTCAGGACCTTCCCACACAAAGCTTCTTCATGGATAATGCAATGATACGTTATCAGAGGCGTGTGACAGTTCATTTTTTGCATTTTCCTCTTCATTAGTCCAACCAAGCCCACTTTTCCTCCACACATTGCCGGTGCACCGTCTGTAGTTAATCCCACCAAGTTTTCCCACTGCAATGCATTTTTACTTACGGACTTCTCCACCGCATCAAAAATGTCCTGTCCCGTCGTGGTCCCATGCATTGCAGCCACATCCAACAGCTCCTCAGTGATAGAGAGGTCCGACTTTACGCCTCTAATAAAAATTGATAACTGCGCTGTGTCTGTGTTATCTGTGCTTTCATCAACAGCTAATGAAAAAGCTGTGTAGCTGCGTGTCTCCTCGGTCAGCTGTGTTGGAAGATTTTCTGCTAGTTCCTTCACTCGGTTCGCGATGGTGTTTCTTGATACACTGACATTTTTAAAAGTCTGTAACTGGTCGGGACACACCTGCTCACAGACCTTCAGCATGCACTGCTTCAAAAACGCTCCCTCTGAAAAAAACTTGGAAGTGTGGGCGATTTCTTCAGCCACAATGAAGCTAGCTTTCACTGCGGCCTCGTTTTTGGCTGTGGATTTCGTGAACAAACTCTGCTGCGACCGCAGTTTGCCTTTTAATTCTTGGGCAATTTGTTGCTTTTCTTGAAGGCTAGCTTTAGCGTACTTAGCTCCGTGTTTGGTGTCAAAATGTCGGCGCAGATTGTACTCTTTGACAACCGACACCGCCTCGTAACACAAAAGACATACTGGTCTTTCTCCTTGAAGCACAAACAAGTATTCGCCTTCCCATCTTTCTTGAAACAGTCTTCCATCTGCATCAACTTTTCTCTTTCTGGACATTTTGGGATCATTATTTATATCTCAATTCCACTCGTTGGCATGGATGTGGAAACACTGCCGCGGCTACCGAGGTAGAAAGGCATTGTGGGAAATGTAGTTTTTGGTCAAAGCACGCTCTTAATTTATTTTTTGGTATTTATTTTTAGACACTCAAAACTTTTAAGCTCTCGCGGGCCACATAAAATGACATGGCGGGCCACATCTGGCCCGCGGGCCTTGAGTTTGACACATGTGCTCTAAATTGTCCCTAGGTGTGAATGTATTTTTTTTTTTGTCTCATTTGTCTCTATGTGTCCTTGTGATGGATTGGAGACCTGTCCAGGTGTACCCCGCCTCTCACACAGTGACTGCTGGATATGGGCATCAGCGACCCCCATGACCCAAAAAGAAAGAAATGGGTAAAGATAATGGATGGATGGATACTGTTGTTTGGCTGTATGGATACATTTCAGCTTGTAAATGGTAAATGGACTGTATTTATATAGCACCTTTCTATTTTATTAAGACACTCAAAGCTCTTTACACTACAATCTGTGCCCTCATTTACCCATTCATACAGCACTCTACTAGATCTCTACAAAGATAATTGAGCAAATCATTCTGAGACTAATCAAGAGCTTTTTCACATTCATACAATGATGGGACACACATCAGAGGCAATGAGGGGTTCAGTGTCTTGCCCAGGAACACTTCAGCATGTGACTGCTGGTGGGATTGAACCCCCAACTTTTGCGTTGAAGGACGACTGCTCTAACCACTCAGCCACAGCCGCCCCTTGTGTGTATAATCGGTCAAAGAGAGGAGGATGTCAAATTTAGGAACCTCTTGGTGTGGTTCTGTTGGTGATTTCAAGCCATGTTTTGTAAATTTTACTGTACATATAAAGTTTTATCAAGATCTAAGGCAGTAAGCTGCCTTTCACAAGCTTGGTTCTGTTGGAGGTTTCTTTCTGTTGAAAGGGAGTTTTATTTCCCACTGTCACCTGTGTGCCTTCTCAGGATGGGAGATTGTGACAACGTGGAGGTTTGGGACAATCTGCTGTCTTCTTTACGTTGATCAAGTTTACAAATTGACATTTTCCAATGTATTGTATTCTGATATTTTTTAATGTATATTTAGATGTTTTTATTGTTTTACTGTTTTTGTTTGTTTTTAATTTTGTACAGCACTTCGGATGGCTGCTTGTTGTATTTTAAGTGCTTTAGAAATAAATTGGTATGGAATGGTATGGTAAGGTATGGTATTCTATAATGAATCGGTGCTATATAAATACACTGAACTGAATTTAAACTGAATACCCACTAAGAACTTTGCAGAAAACCACAAAGTGCATCATCAGAAATTATTCACTTAATGAAAATACAAACAATGAATACATGGCTAAATTCCCATGGAAAGAAAATTATATTAGTTTTTGCAGATGTGCAGTTAATGACTTGAGTTGTTTTTGTAGTGTTTCATTGTGGTTCGTGATGTACTTTTAAAGTGATGGCTGGTGAGAAACAGCTTTACATCCTGCTTTTGAGAAACAAGAAACTTCTTCTGTGGTTCAGTGCTGCTAAAGTTACAAAGCAAGTTTGTGACTCACTTTTTATGAGGTTAAAATTCATCTGAACTGTACAGAGCATCAGTTTTATCTTTGTCCTCCTCAACTTACTCATTACTCTTATTACTTGAAGTAAAAGTGGGGAACTTAAACTAGATGATACATCATTTCAGAAACACCCATCCAACTGGTTCTCTAAGATTAGATTCTGACAGAAGAATTCATGGAAATCTACTAAATTAAAATGTGTGTCTGTGACTGAGTAGAGATATTCTCCTGGTAAGCAGAGGATGAGAAGTGAGATCATATTTTGAGCCATGTGACTGACAGCACAATGGAAAATTAGCATTTGAAAGACATTCCTTTCCTTTCTGCACAAGAAGAGACAGACATCAGGTTCTGCCACACACCGTGCAGTGTAAGATTCAGTGTAATGCCACACAGAAACTATTTTAGGATACATAAAATCAAAGAACGAGTCTTTATGGATGTGTTTAATCAAGCAGGAAGTTAAAAGTAAATTAGTTAATATATTCACCATCTAAAATCGTTACATCTTTGGTCCTTATGGGACCTTTTAGGCGAGCCAGTACTGCTAGATATGTGAAAAACTGCAGCCATTCATCCACCCAGGCTTGTTAACAGGTGACTTCTGCTTCACCAGGGAGGGTGTGCGCTCAATAATGAGGAAAGGTTAATAAGCTGATCAATGAATGAGAGACTGTGCTACCTGCGGTGGCTTGTAAACAATTTCAGGAAGTCTGGATTAGCTGCAGTTAACTCTGACCCTGTTTCTACAGGGGTCAGAGGTTGCGCTGAATGCAAACTGTAATTCCCCTCATCTCTTGTGAACATTAAGAAAAATGGACATGCACTGGGAAAACAGCTGACACCTCCCAAGTCAAGCATAGATTGATTTGTGTCAGCATCACCCGCCCACCCCACCCCCCCCTCACCTGGTGAGATGACGTCACACTGTAATGAGTTTTGTAAAGATTTTTTTCAGATCAATGTCCTAATCAGTCAGCCATCGCCTGTGAACCGTGATTCACGTGTTGTTATATGCCCTGGCAGGCGATAGATAGAGAAATAATTGATTTTTTTTTCTCTTTGTTTGGCCGGCAGGTGGAAGGGTGAGGCAGAGAGAGTGGAGTGGGGAGGATGGGGGCTAATGCAGGTGGAGGTGGTGAGAAAGAGTGTGAATGAGAGAGGATGGACAGTTGAGGCCTCGGCCCTGAAAACACAGCGAGCTCCCACAGCTGAAGGTGAAACCAGCATGTTTACATTCTCACAGATTCCACAGCTCTAATTTCTGATGACACAGTGATACACAACTGTCTGAAATAAGACACAGAGCTGAACTGTACCACTACCACCGAAATACAAAACTTCTTATCATCTAACAAGCAGAACACCGATGACCCCCGTCACTGTAGGATTTTATTAGTGAATGTTTGTAGTTTCTCAGAGGAGTGTTTGACTGGACTGGAATCGAACAGGAAATGCAAGTAAACGTTAATATTTTTGGTACAAGATTTGGAGTGGGAGTCACACTCTATAAGAATAGAGGTATTTTTTTTTATTTTTTTTTGGTCTACGGCAGCACAGAGTGACGGATCCTGGTGAGTGGAGGGAGCAATTTTATCCACCACAAGGTGCAATGGCAAAGCTAGGGGGTGGTTAATTGGCCGATACAGATTATTCTTCAGCCTCCTCAATCAGTTGGAGAAATTATGCTTTGAAACAATATAAAAACTAGAAGCAATACTTTCCTCAGATGAGTGGTGTGGTCAATTTACCCCCACTCGCCCACATGAATATATATATCAGGCTGTTGTTAAATACAACGTATTACAAACCGGATTCCAAAAAAGTTGGGACACTAAACAAATTGTGAATAAAAACTGAATTTAATGATGTGGAGATGGCAAATGTCAATATTTTATTCGTAATATAACATAGATGACAGATCAAAAGTTTAATCTGAGTAAATGTAACATTTTAAAGGAAAAATATGTTGATTCAAAATTTCAATGTCAACAAATACCAAAAAAGTTGGGACAAGTAGCAATAAGTGGCTGGAAAAAGGAAATTGAGCATATAATGAACAGCTGGAAGACCAATTAACACTAGTTAGGTCAATTGACAACATGATTGGGTATAAAAAGAGCTTCTCAGAGTGTCAGTATCTCTCAGAAGCCAAGATGGTAAGAGGATCACCAATTCCACCATTGTTGCGCAGAAAGTTAGTGCAGCAATACCAGAATGGTGTTACCAAGCGTAAAATAGCAAAGTCTTTTAAGTTATCATCATCAACCATGCATAATATCATTAAAAGATTCAGAGAATCTGGAACAATCGCTGTGCGTAAGGGTCAAGGCCGTAAAACTCTACTGGATGCTCGTGATCTCCGGGCCCTTAAACGTCACTGCACCTCAAACAGGAATGCCACTGTCAAGGAAATAACAGAATGGGCTCAGGAATACTTTCAGAAAGCATTGTCAGTGAACCCAATCCACCGTGCCATCCGCCGTTGCCAGCTGAAACTCTACAGTGCAAAGAGGAAGCCATTTCTAAGCAAGCTCAGATGTTTGGACTGGGCCAGGGGTCATTTAAAATGGAGTGTGGCAAAATGGAAGACTGTTCTGTGGTCAGATGAGTCACGATTTGAAGTTTTTTATGGAACACTGGGACGCCATGTCATCCGGACCAGAGAGGATAAGGATAGCCCAAGTTGTTATCAACGCTCCGTTCAGAAGCCTGCATCACTGATGGTATGGGGTTGCATGAACGCTTGTGGCATGGGCAGCTTGCATGTCTGGAAAGGCACCATTAATGCAGAGAACTATGTTCATGTTCTAGAACAACATATGCTCCCATCTAGACAACATCTCTTTAAGGGAAGACCCTGCATTTTTCAACACGATAATGCCAAACCACATTCTGCAGCAATCACAACATCATGGTTACGTAGGAGAAGGATCCGGGTACTGAAATGGCCAGCCTGAATTCCAGATCTTTCACCTATAGAGAACATTTGGCGCATAATAAAGAGGAAGGTGCGACAAAGAAGGCCCAAGACAATTGGACAGTTAGGGGCCTGTATTAGACATGAATGGGAGAGCATTCCTATTTCTAAACATGAGAAACTGGTCTCCTCTGTCCCCAGACGTCTGTTGAGTGTTGTAAGAAGAAGGGGGGATGCCACACAGTAGTAAAAATGGACATGTCCCAACTATTTTGGGATTTGTTGATGCCATGAAATTTGGAAACAACAGATTTTTCCCTTAAAATGATACATTCTCTCAGTTTAAACTTTTGATCTGTGATTTGTGTTCTATTCTGAATAAAATATTAGATGCTGGCACCTCCACATCATTGCATTCATTTTTTATTCACAATTTGTTTGGTCCCATCTTTTTTGGAATCCGTTTTGTATATTACATTATTAGTGTTTAGCGTATGTCTTAGATCCTTGTATATCTTTTCTTTTTTTATACTTTATATTTTTACTATTTTGGAATATAACTGGGAACTTGCCACCTCATGTACCATATGTGATGAGAATGACAATAAAGAATCTTGAATATTGATAAACAGTATATATGGATCTGGTGAGCTGGACTTTCAACGCAATCAACAAAATCTTTTCAACAAAGCGACAGGGTCCTGGAGTGCCCTCATGTCCCACTGAAATTCACACTGCAGGATACATCATGGATGTAGGAGCTGATGTGTCTTTCTGTTATGTCTCAGGAGGACGCCAAAGAAATATCCATCCATTTTCTTCCGCTTATCCGGGGTCGGGTCACAGGGTAGCAGTTTAAGTAGAGAGGCCCAGACTTCCCTCTCCCAAGAAACTTGGGCCAGCTCCTCCAGGGGAATCCCGAGGCGATCCCAGGCCAGCCGAGAAACATAGTCCCTCCAGCGTGACCTGGGTCTTCCTCTGGTCTCCTCCCGGTGGGACGTGTCCAGAACACCTCACCAGGGAGGCGTCCAGGAGGCATCCTAACCAGATGCCCGAGCCACCTGAACTGGCTCCTCTCGACGTGGAGAAGCAGTGGCTCTACTCTAAGTCCCTCCCGGATGATCGAGCTTCTCACACTATCTCTAAGGCAGAGCCCAGACCCCCTGCGGAGAAAACTCATTTTGACCGCTTGTATTCGAGATCTCGTTCTTTCGGTCACAACCCAAAGCTCATGACAATAGATGAGGGTAGGAACGTAGATCGATCGGTAAATTGAGAGCATTGCCTTTTGACTCAGCTCTCTCTTCACTAAGGCAGGCCAGTACAGTGCCCGCTTCACTGCAGACGCTGCACCTATCCGCCTATCGATCTCACGCTCCATTTTTCCCTCATTCGTGAACAAGACCCCAAGATACTTGAACTCCTCCACTTGGGGCAGGACCTCTTCCATGACCCGGAGAGGGCACTGTACCCTTTTACGGCTCAAGACCATGGCCTCAGATTTGGAGGAACTGATCCTCATCCCGGCCGTGTCTCATTTGGCTGCGAACCGTTCTAGCAAAAGCTGTAGATAACAATCTGATAAAGCCAATAGGACCACATCATCTGCAAAAAGCAGAGAAGCAATCCTAAGGCCACCAAAATGGATCCCCTCAACACCTTGGCTGTGCCTAGAAATTCTGTCCATAAAAGTTATGAACAGAATCGTTGACAAAGGGCAACCTTGGCGGAGTCCAACTCTCACTGGGAACAAGCCCAACTTAATACCGGAAATGAGGACCAGGCTCTGACACTGGTCATACAGGTACCTAACAGCCCGTATCAAAGGGCCCCCATACTCCCAGAGTACCCCCCACAGGGTTCCCAGAGGAACGCGGTCAAACACCTACTCCAAGTCCACAAAGCACATGTAGACCGGTTGGGCAAACTCCCACGCACCCTCCAGGACGCTGCTGAGAGTGTAGAGCTGGTCCAGTGTTCCACGACTAGGACGAAAACCGCACTGCTCCTCCTGAATCCGAGGTTCGACTACCCAACAAACCCTCCTCTCCAGAACGCCCGAATAAACCTTACCAGGGAGGCTTAAGAGTGTGACGCCCTGTAGTTGAAACACACTCTACGGCCCCCCTTTCTGAAAAGGGGGACCACCACTCCGGTCTGCCAATCCAGGGGAACTTCCCCTGATGTCCACGCAATATTGCAGAGTCGCGTCAGCCAACACAACCTTACAACATCCAGAGCCTTAAGGAACTCCGGGCGAATCTCATTCAACCCTGGGGCCCTGCCACCGAGGAGCTTTTTAACCACCTTGGTGACCTCAGCACCAGAGATTGGAGGGCCCAACCCAGAGTCCCCAAGCTCTGCTTCCTCAGTGGAAGACGTGCCAGTGGGATTGAGGAGGTCTTCAAAAAGTATTTTGCCCACCGACCCACGACATCCCGAGTCGAGGTCAGAAGCACACCACCCCCACTATAAACAGTGTTGGTGGTATACCGCTTTCTCCCCCGAGACGCCGGATGGTGGACCAGACTTGCCTCGAAGCCATGCGGAAGTCATTTTCCATGGCCTTTCCAAACTCCTCCCATGCCCAAGTTTTTGCCTCAGTGACCACCCGAGCCACATGTCGCTTGGACTGTCGGTACCCATCAGCTGCTTCCAGGGTCTTACAGGCTAAAAAGGCCTAATAGGACTCCTTCTTCAGCCTGACAGCATCCCTCACCGCAGGTGTCCACCACCGGGTTCAAGGGTTGCCGTCACGACAGGCACCGACAACATTGCGGCCGCAGCTCCGGTAAGCCACCTCCACAATAGAGGAACATGGCCCACTCGGACTCAATGTCCCCCACCTTCCCCAGAACATGGTTGAAGTTCTCTTGGAGGTGGGAGTTAAAGTTCCGTCTCACAGGAGACTCTGCCAGATGTTCCCAGCAAACCCTCACAATACGTTTGGGCCTGCCAGGTCTGATCAGCATTCTCCCCCACCATCGGAGCCAACTCACCACCAGGTAGTGATCAGTGCACAGCTCCACCCCTCTCTTCACCTGAGTGTCCAAGACATGTGGCGGCAGATCAGATGAGACGACGAAAAAGTCGATCATCGAACTGCAGCCTAGGGTGTCCTGGTGCCAAGAGCACATATGGACACCCTTATGCTTGAACATGGTGTTCGTTATGGACAATCCATGACGAGCACAGAAGTCCAACAACAGAACACCACTTGGGTTCAGATCAGGGGGTCCGTTCCTCCCAACCAGAGAGAGTCAGAGTTTCTTTATTGTCATTCGCACCTCATGTGGTACATGTGGTGGAGCGAAATTATGTACACAAGGTCCCAGTTACATCCAACAATAAAATGTCTAAGAAAAACAGTAATAACATCTAAGATATGAACCAAGAAAACATCAACTAAATATACACTAAGCACTCATAACATAAAAAACATTGAACATCAGCACAAACATGAACATGAGTCTGTGAGCAGATGTGCACGCACGAACACATCAACATTGAAACAGATCAGCAGCAACATGATATGGTTTTTCACAGTGATTATTCTAGTTAGAGATTCATGAGTCTAACAGTCTCGGGGTAGAAGCTGTTCCTCAGTCTAGTGGTTCTACACTTAATGCTCCTTAACCTCCTTCCTGAGGGGAGTGGGGCAAAAAGTGTGTGTGCTGGGTGAGTGGGGTCCTCCATGATGCAGGTGGCCCTCTTCCTGCATCTGGATGTGTAGATGTCTGTGATGGTGGGGAGGCTGATTCCGACAGACTTCTGTGCAGCCTTCACCACTCTCTGCAAAGCTTTTCTTTCTGCAGCTGTGCAGCCTCCATGCCATATGTTGATGCTGGATGCTCTCCACTGCACACCTGTAGAAGGAGGTGAGGACTGAGCTTCCCAGACCAGCTTGCCTCAGCCGTCTGAGGAAGTAGAGTCTCTGATGAGCTTTCTTCATCAGGCTGGTGGTGTTGTTGGTCCAGCTGAGGTTGTCCTTCAGGTGTACACCCAAGTACTTGTAGCTGGAGACCACTTCCACCGCAGATCCTCTTATGTTCAGGGGGGTGTAGATGTTTTTGTTCCTTCTGAAGTCCACAATCATCTCCTTTGTCTTCTTCACATTGATGTAAAGGTTATTCTCTTTGCACCAGCTCTCCAGGTGTTCCGCCTTTTGCCTGTAGCTGGACTCATCATTGTTTGTGATGCATCCCACCACCGCTGTATCATCTGCAAACTTTACAATGTGACAGCCTGGATGGGTAGCTGCACAATCATACGTGAGCAGAGTAAACAGGAGGGGGCTCAACACATATCCCTGAGGAGAGCCAGTGCTGAGGGTTATGGTGGAGGAGGAGAAGTTGTGGATCCTCACTAACTGTGGTCTGTTTGTTAAAAAGTCTAGTACCCAGTTGCAAATGGAGGGGCTTAGTCCTAGTGTGGATAGTTTGTCCATCAGGGTTTGGGGGATCATGGTGTTGAAGGTGGATGTGAAGTCCACAAAGAGCATACGGACGTAAGAGTTTTTCTGCTCCAGGTTGAGCGCAGTGTGGACCACAGAGGAGATGGCATCCTCTGTTGATCGGTTCTCACGGTATGCATACTGATGAGGGTCCTTGTTGATGTTGATGGTTGTTTTGATGTGAGTCATGACCAGTTTTTCGAAGCATTTAGCGACTATCGGGGTGAGGGCCACTGGCCGATAGTCATTCAGACCAGTCACTGTAGAGCTTTTTGGGACTGGGATGATGGTGGCAGTCTTCAGGCAAGTGGGAACTGTTTCCAGGGTAAGTGAGGTGTTAAAGATGTCTGCCAGCACCTCACAGAGCTGATCAGCACATTCCTTCAACACTTTTCCAGGGATGTTGTCTGGGCCAGTTGCCTTGTGTGGATTAATCCTCCTGAAAGTACTCCTTACTTCTGCTGAGGTCACGATGAGATGCTCTTCATTCGGTGGTGAGGTGAGTCTGGTGCTGGGTGGTCTGTTCGGGTCTTCAAAGCGTGCATAGGACTTGTTGAGGGCATCAGGCAGAGATGGGTCTTGGGGGCATTGTTCGCTCCTTCCTTTATAATCTGTTATGCACTTAATGCCCCTCCACATGCTCCGAGGGTCTTGTGAGATGAATTGACCCTCGATCCTCTTTGCATATGTGGCCTTGGCCCTCAACCACATCCCTCCAGGTCTCACTGTCATTGCCCACGTGAACATTTAAGTCCCCCAGTAGAACAAGGGAGTCTACAGGAGATGCACTTTCCAGTACCCCCTCCAAGTACTCCAAAACTCCAAGTACTCCAAAAAGGGTGGATAATCTGAACTGCCGTTTGGTGCATAAGCACAAACAACAGTCAGAACCTGTCCCCCCACAAGTAGTCAGAGGGAGGCCCCCCACTCATTCACTGGGGTGAACCCCAACACATAGGCACCAAGATGGGGGGCAATAAGTATGCCCACTCCTGCTCAGCGCCTCTCACCAGGGGCAACTCCAGAGTGGAAGAGTGTCCAACCCCTCTCGAGGAAACTGGTTCCAGAGCCAGAGCCATGCGTCAAGGTGAGTCCGACTATTTCTAGCTGGAACCTCTCAATCTCACACACCAGCTCAAGCTCCTCCCCCACCAGTGAGGTGACATTCCACGTCCCAATAGCCAACTTCTGTAGCCGAGGATCAGACCGCCAGGGTCCCCGCCCTCGGCCACCAACCATCCCACATTGCACCTGACCCCTTTGACCCCTCCTACAGGTGGCGAGCCCATGAGAAGGGGGACCCACATCTCCTCTTCAGGCTGTGCCCGGCTGAACTCCATGGGTAAAAGCCCGACCACCAGGCGTTCACCCGCGTGCCCCACCTCTAGGCCTGGCTCCAGAGTGGGGCCCCGGTGACCCATGTCTGGGCGAGGGAACATCAAGTCCACTTCTGCCAAAGAAATATATAATTGGATTTATGATAACAGGTTCTCCTGCTTTTTGGAATCGGCTGGTTCCTCGTTTATCAACATACAAAGAAGACGGATGCAGCTAATTTGGCCCTTGTCAGGCTGCCTGCTTTGAAGGTTTGGTTCGTACTACGAGAACTCAAAATAAGCTGATTTATGAGCTAAACCGTAAGATGGAAGCGATTTGTGAGCACCTGCGGCTTTTAGGACTCACTAGCATGTTAGAGACGATCTTGAAGGAGGCTCATAGCACAGATTCAATTCAATTCAATTCCTCCTGTACATGGATGAGGTAGAAAAGAGAGCCTTGACGTCCTTTTCAGGGACACCACCAAGTCATTGGTTCAGGTATGTTGACGACACTTGGGTTAAAATTAAATCTCAGGAAGTCCAACATTTTACTGACCACATCAACTCTGTGGATAAATACATCAAGTTCACACGAGAAGATGTAAAAAATGGCAAGTTGGCTTTCTTGAACTGTGAGGTCTCAGTCTCTGATAGAGGACATTTGCAAACTGAGGTGTACCGCAAACCCACACACACAGACCAGTATTGCAGTTTGACTCCCATCACCCTTTGGAGCACAAGTTAGGAGTCCCCACTAGCTCAGGAGCCAAGCAGAAGGAGAAATCCCACACAAGACAGGCTCTAGAGCAATGTGGATATCCTAACTGGGCCTTCCTGAAAGCAGAGAAGAAACCCAAACAGGACTCCAGTCAGCCAACAGGTGAAAAGGAGGAAACCAGACCCAGACCAGTGGTCATTCCATATGTTGAGGGAGTATCAGAGAAACTGAGACGTTTATTTTCTAAACATAACGTCCCAGTGGCTTTTAAACCCCAAAATACATTACGGCAAAGACTGGTTCATCCCAAAGATCCAGTCCCCCGGCACAAACAGAGCAATGCTGTTCAGTGTCAGGAGGGCTGTGATCAGTCTTACATCAGGGAAACTAAACAGCCACTGGCCAAAAGGATGGCCCAGCACAGAAGATCAACAGGCCAGGACTCTGCGGTCTACACTCATCTCCACGCCAGCGGTCATTCTTTCAGGGATGAAGATGTTCACATCCTGGATAGAGAAGAACAATGGTTTGAGAGCGGAGTAAAGGAGGCCATCTTTGTGAAAATAAATCGTCCATCGTTAAACAGGGGTGGAGGCCTACGTGTTCAATTGTCCCCCTCTTACAATGCTGTGATTGCTAGTATCACTCAGCCCTCTGTGAATAGTAAACAGCCATCAGTGTGCTAATGATCCATTGTTAGGCCGATGGTCGTTCTTGATCATGTGAGCAGCTGGTTTAGGTTGTCAGCAGCAAAACTCGTTGGTCCACTCTGAGAAGGTGCTATTTATAAGACTGAGCTGAATACAGCTCCTCAGACTGAGGAAGTCTTTCGGATGAAAGACGAAACATTTCTACATTTTTTGTTGTTTTACTTTGTTTTGTTTTTTTTGAATGTCCAGAGGACCAGATTTAACTTTTTTAGATTTTTCTACCTGGATTATTGAGCATGCATCAGGATCAATTCAATTCAGTTTATTTATATAGCGCCAAATCACAACAAAGTTGTCTCAGGGCACTTTACAGGAACATTCACATACATAAAAGCCAATTAGTAAAGTTCTCTATCTAAGGAATCCAGCAGACAAGTTGAATCTCGGCTTTGTTGCAGTCTCCCATCCTAAGCAAGCACAGTGGCAACAATGGAAAGGAAAAACTCCCTGGAATGCCCACAAATCTGGCCATTTTGGATCTCGAAAGTACAAGCAGGACTCAAGGCTGACAAGAAAAAAAAAAAAACAGTCTGCCTGAAAAAATCAACAATTGTGGCTTATCTGAATCTGACTTCCCTGTTTGGCCTCAAAAGCAGGCCGACTATCAAATTTCTCCTGGGACATGGGTAAACTAAGGAAAAGTTTTGTCTTTTTTTTTTTTTTTTAGCTCAGTTTAAGTGTAGAAACATTGTGAAGTGTTTCAATGAACTTATCATCATCGCTCAATATTTTTTTAAAAGAGAAGAAAGAAGAAGAGAATAAATAAATAAATAAATAAAAGAGAAATAGATAAAACGAGAGACCACCACGACAAAACAACATGCACAGCACAATGCCACCCACAATATCACCATGAAACACTTGACATGGCACAAGGAATCATCTAGCTTCCACCACTACCCAACCTAGCGTGCATCTGTCAAAGCACCTGAATCCAAACACCCGCGCAAGCACGCCCGCCACCACCAGATTTTTCCAAAAGAATGCCCAATAGTGGAAGCGGGGGCCCACAGACCCACCCCCCCAGGACACAATGGCAACATAGGGAGGACCGGAGCCACAGACACACAGCGGCCCCCCAGGCCCGGAGCCCCAGGAGTCTCCCAACAGGGATAACCGTACCCCCCCAGAGAGGAGCAGAGGAAAGAACCGGGTGACCCCAGCAACCAGTATGCAGAGCCTCCAGGAAGTTGCAGCGACGAGCCCACAGGTCCGGCCGGCAACCCATGCCCCCCCAAGTAGATCCGGCCATGGACACTGAGCCCCAAGCCCCGAGGCCATACCACCCCCCAGCAGAGCCCCGACAGAGCCAGGGCACCCAGGCCCCGCCAGGCAGCAACCAGGGCGGACCGACGTACACCCCACCACCCAGCCCAGACGCCGAGAGCCACCAATGCACCGGCGGCAAGGGGGCCCCACCAAACATGGGGCCCAAATTGATCCAAGAGAGGGGGGACCACCAAAAACCCAACCTGAGCAACAAACAGGAACACACAGATAGCCCGACAGAATCTCTGTCGGGCCGACCACATGCACCATCTACCTGACAGCAACCACAGGCCGGCCCCAGCCCAAGGGGCAGAGCAGCAGGGAGCTGCAGCCGAGGAGGGCCGGCTCCCACATCAAGAGCTTCGCACCATAGGCCCGGAGATGCCCCAGCACGCCACCTACGCACCCCCCACACACATAGCACCCCCACCGCAAATGCCACACAGGAAGACCAGCCAGTGCCCTGATGAGGCGAAGCCACGCCCCCAACCGCCGCCCAACACCACCAATGACCACACGTACACTACCATAGCCGACCCCCCGCCGAAAGCCGGCAGCCACCCCGGTCAAAGTGCCGGCCATCGCAACCAGGAACCTAGATTAAAATAATCGGAACAGCCCAGGGGGAGCCGAAGCACCGGCCCCATCACCAACTGCCCCCAAGGCCCAAAGCCCACCCACAGCCCAGACCCCAACAATGCGCCCCCCCCATCCCCGACCCCTAGTGTCACACAGTGAAAGGAGGTGTTTGTGAAAGAAAAAAAAATCTATATATGCATAAATAAATTATGAACAGACCCACTTCCTCCTCCTCCCACTCGAATATGGTGTTGATGCATGTTGTTATACAGTGCGTTTAAAATGGGGGGATGAGGTGGCGACCAGCACAGACCCACCGCTTGCCCAGAGAGCAGGCGGCGCCTGTTCACCCCTCATCTCTGCCCAGAACCCTAAATGTCTACATGCTACATATGAGAGTGGGCACAGGTCCGGGAGGTGGAAATGATTGTACATCCTACCACCTAAGTGCGACCATGTGCCCACTCCAGATCCTATATATGCATGTGTCGTGAGAGTGTTATAAGTGAGTGTCTAGGTTGTATATTAAAATTAGGGCCCAGGACCCTACCAGCCACGGAGATGGATGATTCTCCCCGTAGCTCAGTAGTGCACCTGAACCCCAAAACCCTGTTTGAGTGATGGTGTGGTGGAGTGGGCAGAGGAGGACGTCGGGATGGGGAGGTGAACTGAGGTGGCAATGCCCCCCC
>NC_056515.1:4877182-4878304 GCF_014905685.2 Nematolebias whitei | reverse complement strand
ATATATGTATATGTATGTATGTATGTATGCATATACTGTATATACACTGCCTGGCCCCCCAAAAAGTTGCCACCTGGATTTGAGACTGCAACAAAGCCAAGATTCAACTTGTCTGCTGGCCTCCTTAGATAGAGAACTTTACTTATTGGCTTTTATGTATGTGAATGTTCCTGTAAAGTGCCCTGAGACAATTTTGCTGTGATTTGGCGCTATATAAATAAACTGAATTGAATTGAATTGAACTAAGCAAATAGGTACGAGCCTCCTATTGGAGAATTACTGCATGGGTGATTATATTTCAGCTGCAACAAGTTATTTAACCCCAACTGGTGCAATGAGTTGCTTCTCATTTCTTAAACAACCATGTTGAAAGACTCATGGCATGGTCATGGAAAGATGTCAGTCTGTTTGAGAAGGGTCAAATCATTGGCATCAAGTAGAGAAAACATCTAAGGAGATTACAGAAACTACTAAAACTGGGTTAAGAACTGTCCAACTCATTATTAAAAACTGGAATGAGAGTGGGGACCCATCGTCTTGGAGGAAGAAATGTGGCCAGAAAAAATCCTGAATGATCGTTATCGGCGATCACTTAAACGTTTGGTGAAATCATATCGAAGAAAGCAACAGTAGCACTCAGGGCTTTGTTTAATAATGAAAGTAAGAGCATTTCCACATACACAATGTGAAGAACTCAAGGGAATGGGACTGAACAGCTGGGTAGCTTTAAGAAAACCACTAATCAGTGAGGCTAACCAGAAAAAAAGGCTTCAGTTTGCTAGGGAGTATAAAGATTGGACTCTGGAGCAATGGAAGAAGTTCATGTGGTCTGAGTCCAGACTGACCCTATTCTAAAGTGATGGTGCATCAGGGTAAGAAGAGAGGCAGGTGAAGTGATGCACCCATCATGTCTAGTGTCTAGTCATCATTGCAAGATCTCTGTGAAAAATTAATGCAACACTGGATGAAATAGATTTTGTGACATTACAGAAGCTTATTGAAACAATGTCACAGAGAATGCATGCTGTAATCAAAGATAAAGACTGTCCAACCAAATATTAGTGTGTGACTTTTTTTTTGTTTGTGACTTTTATACACACACACACATATATATATATACAT
>NC_056515.1:4873122-4877082 GCF_014905685.2 Nematolebias whitei | reverse complement strand
TATATATTTTTATATTTATATATATATATATAAAATTAAGTAATAATTAAATATTCATCTATAACAGTTTGACTTTTGGAATAAATACAATGTTACGTGGCCACCACAGCTAACTGAACTTAGCCAACATGATAATAGCGATAGCAGTCAGTTTTACAGCTATTGAGTCAAAAATGGGTGTAATAGTTGTTGAGGGTCACCCTCCATACATTCTCGAAGCACTAACTCATTACAATGTACTATAAGATTGTTTTTGAGGTTTGACCCAAATAGCTAAAAGTCTCAGTTTGAACCATCTTGAAAGGCAGCAGGTGATACAGTATGTACTGTATCTTTCAAGAAATGCTAGGCTTCTAATTAGTAATGTTTCTAATATTTCAGCTTGAAATGTAACTGTGACATTTTCTTTTCCTAACAGGACTCTCCGCTGAGTTGCTCCAGGACGCACACTGGTAACGGCTCTGTGTTTGTGAACGAGGCCGCCTTTTCCAGCTCTGGCTTAAACAACCGCCACTCCCACCACAAAAGAATTGACCCCAGTGCATACAATTGTGTCAACACCCTGCTGGCCCAGACTAACGGACAGCCCACTGTTGCTGCCCCCCACAGCCAACCCTCTCAGGAATGGACAATGGGCACAGAATACTCCTGCCAGTCCGCAGAACGGATTGGGCTGCAGGACCCAACCAGTGGTAGGAAATGTTCCCAAATATTTAATATAGAAGTGTGGTTTATAACGTACATGAAAAGATAAACATACATGTAGGACATCAACTCATGCTGTAATATGTGTGGGATTCTGAGAATTCCATTAATTTTTCATCTTTAAATAATTTTAGACTCTTCACCTAAGAGGAGATCTTTCAGTATATCTTCCACAACCCTCAAAATGGAACCAAAACGTAAAAAAATGTATAACTACTTGCGTGGAACCCCCTTAAAATGAAATGATTTCTGTCACTGAAGCATCTTTCCAGCTGTTAAAAATTTCTGTCTCTGCAGTTCCAATCCTTCTGTCACGCCGTGCTGTATTTTTCCATGTATGTTGATGTCATTTCAATTCAGTTTATTTATATAGCGCCAAATCACAACAAGGTTGTCTCAGGGCACTTTACAGGAACATTCACATAGAAAAGCCAATTAGTAAAGTTCTCTATCTAAATATGCCAGCAGACTCGTTGTGGGGCGGCTATGGCTGAGTGGTTAGAGCAGTCGTCCTCCAATGCAAGAGTTGGATCAAATCCACCAGCACTCACATGACGAAGTGTCCCTGGGCAAGACACTGAACCCCTCTATGTGTCCGGTGTGTCCCATCAGTGTATGAATGTGATAAAGCTCTGATTAGTCTCTTTAGAATGATTTGTTCAGTTAGATTTGTAAAGATCTAGTATAGAGCTGTATGAATGGGTAAATGAGGCACAGATTGTTGTAAAGCGCTTTGAGTATCTCCATAAGATAGAAAGGTGCTGTATAAGTACTGTCCATTTACCATATGCCATTTACTCGTTGAATCTTCATTAAAATTCTTCTTTAAAATACTTTCTATGATGTAATGTATCATGAAAATGCAAAGCAGACGTGAGTCATTGGTAAAAGACTCTCTTCTTTAAATGCGATTGTTTACTTTTTGAAGGTAAAACTATCAAATGTTTCGGACAAGTGAGCATCCAGGTCATCTTAACTTTCTTTTTACAAGTTTTGTTAGGAGTAAAAAATAGCTTTTAATTGTAATCCAGAATATACTGCATTGTTAAGCATTTTTGTCTCCAATTAAAAAGTGAAAGTCAGGAATGGACGCTACATAGTCAGAGATTCTTTATTGTCATTCGCACCTCATGTGGTACATGTGGTGGAGCGAAATTATGTACACAGGGTCCCAGTTACATTCAACAATAAAATGTAAAAGAAAAACAATGATAACATTAAGATATGAACTAAGAAAAACATCAACTAAATATACACTAAGCACTAATAGCATAAAAACTATACGCCGAACAGCAGCACAAACATGAGCATGAGTCTGTGTGAGCAGATAAGCATGCATGAACACCTCAACATTGAAACAGATCAGCAGCAACATGAAACAGATCAGCAGCAACATTGAAACAGATCAGCAGCAACATGAAACAGGTCAGCAGCAACATGAAACAGATCAGCAGCAACATGATGGTGATTTTTCACAGTGATTATTCTGGTTACATATTCATGAGTCTAACAGCCTCGGGGTAGAAGCGGTTCCTCAGTCTAGTAGTTCTACACTTAATGCTCCTCAACCTCCTTCCTGAGGGGAGTGGGGCAAAAAGTGTGTGTGCGCTGGGTGAGTGGGGTCCTTCATGATGCAGGTGGCCTTCTTCCTGCATCTGGAGGTGTAAATGTCTGTGATGGTGGGGAGACTGACTCCAACAGTCTTCTGTGCAGCCTTCACCACTCTCTGCAAAGCTTTTCTTTCTGCAGCTGTGCAGCCTCCATGCCACATGTTGATGCTGGAGCACAGGATGCTCTCCACTGCACACCTGTAGAAGGAGGTGAGGACTGAGCTTCCCAGACCAGCTCGTCTCAGCCGCCTGAGGAAGTAGAGTCTCTGATGAGCTTTCTTCATCAGGCTGGTGGTGTTGTTGCTCCAGCTGAGGTTGTCATTCATGTGTACACCCAAGTACTTGTAGCTGGAGACCACTTCCACTGCAGATCCTCTTATGTTCAGGGGGGTGCAAGTGTGTTTGTTCCTTCTGAAGTCTTCAATCATCTCCTTTGTCTTCTTCACATTGATGTGAAGGTTATTCTCTTTGCACCAGCTCTCCAGGTGTTCCACCTCTTGCCTGTAGCTGGACTCATCATTGTTTATGATGCATCCTACCACTGCTGTATAATCTGCAAACTTTACAATGTGACAGCCTGGATGGGTAGCTGCACAATCATACGTGAGCAGAGTAAACAGGAGGGGGCTCAACACACATCCCTGAGGAAAGCCAGTGCTGAGGGTTATGGTGGGGGAGGAGAAGTTGTGGATCCTCACTAAAGCTCCCAGTATACTCCCGCGTACGTCCATACGCGGAGGGACGCACATACGTACGCGGAGGTAAGAGTGTACCCCCCCAGGCCATGTCCGTGCACAGCTCAATTTTTACGACCGTGTATGTGGTGTCAAACAATAAACTGCCCGGCGACTGACTGTTTTGTATGCAACTCCAATGTATTAAATTCCCCTTCTTCATCCCTGTTCTGGCCTTTTCTTTTGTTTTTTTGTCTAGAGGCATGTAATCTCTTCCTCCTCCGGTGATGCCATGACTGAAATGGTGAGAAATGAAGGAATTTGTCATGAGCGAATTAAACTCAGGTCCAGCATGGCTGTGGGAATGTCTGGAGATTTCTTGGTCTGATGTTTGGGCTACAGAGCCAGCGCCTCCTGTTTTTTAAAATCTTTTTATTAACAACATATAAACACAGAACACCGCTGCGGCTGCCAGCGCTCGTTTTTTTTCTTTCTTCTGACCTGTCAATCAATCCAGTAGGCGTGT
The DNA here is from genome assembly GCF_014905685.2 of Nematolebias whitei. Taxonomy (NCBI): domain Eukaryota; kingdom Metazoa; phylum Chordata; class Actinopteri; order Cyprinodontiformes; family Rivulidae; genus Nematolebias; species Nematolebias whitei. The sequence continues at coordinate 4,873,567 of NC_056515.1, read as the reverse complement.
CGAAACCCAAAATGGCTACCAATATATACTATATATATATATTTTTTTAAAATATATATTATTCTGATATATATATATATACTGTATATATCAGAATAAGCTTTATTATCATTGTACCGAGATACAGTGAGATTATGTTCGAACAGTTGTCCGAAAGATGGGCGGAGTGCACATTGCTGCTGCTACAGGGGCGCGGTCTTTTTTTCCTTTATCAGAATACTTTTTAGATAGAAAAAGGGAAAAGGCCATGAGGATGGACAGTGGTATTAGAACAAAGTTCTCTTCACATCTGGTCCTATCTGAACACAAATTAAGACATCCAAAATCTCTACCAGCAAGCACATTTAGACACATTACATATACATTTGACGGCAAGGCGGTGAGATTTGTCTATGAAGCACTTCCAGGTAGGCCATATTCCTGATGTTGGTCAGTCGGCAGTTCT
>NC_056515.1:4870828-4873022 GCF_014905685.2 Nematolebias whitei | reverse complement strand
TCTGTGTGTGTGTTTGTGTCTCAGTGTGTGTGTCTCAGTGTGTGTGTGTGTGTGTGTGTGTGTGTGTGTGTGTGTGTGTGTGTGTGTGTGTGAGTGACACATTTTGCTAACAGACAGGCAGGTTTGATTTCAACATTAAAAACAGTAAGTCCAACCATGGGTGATGAAAGTTCACAGAATGCTTACATTCATAGAAATAAAAAAATTAAGAGTAGCACAATAAATGCCTGTTGGCAAACTGTTAAACAGTAATCTATAGCAATGGCCTAGACAAGCAAAGACCTTGTTTTAACTTTCACCTTGATTTGTGACCTTGACCTTGAAGCAAATGTGAACATGAAACTCTGTCGAGTGATGATGCATATGCATAAAAAGTATAAATAAATTATCTTGAGCTAAACTTATGGGTGTGACAAGAACGTTTGCGTACGTACCGACGGAGAGTACTCTGTCTGATGGGTGTAAAATGATGCCTGGATGGTGTTTGGAGCTGTAAAACAGCACTTTGAGCTCACACTTGTGAATTCATAAGAAGGACCAGGAAACATATTGAATACCTTATCTAACAAGTTTTAAAAAAAACTTTGTTTTTGTTTTTTTGGGGTAACCTTTGTATTAAAACATAATTTACCCTAAATGTGTTTTCACCCTTTTGTATTTAAACATCTAAAATTTGAAAAGGGAGAAGCGGGTAAAGGTAATGGATGGATGGATTGACGGATGGATGGACGAATGGATGGAAGGAAATCAGTTTGGCTTTTTTGTTTGAAATCTATTTAAAATTTCTGTCCAAGAATGTCTCTTCAGCAGAGGAGATGGAACCTGAAGCAATATCAACAACAACAACAAATTCATAATAAATCAAAAAAATTACATCTATTTTTATCTTGTGTGAGTCTCTTTTCCCCTCCCCTCCTGACTTGTCACATTACCATGGAGGCAGGCGGGCTAATTAAATACGAGCTGAGAGCTGATGCGTGACTGTGTGTCATTCGATCTGTGTCTGACCCAGCACACTGCTGCCTCTGGCTAAAACATTACCAGGGGAGCACTGGGACCTCCACTGTTTCTGGTCGCTTTTGTAAGCCCACTGCTTTTAATATAGCCTCCGCTCACACTAAAACAGTTGAATGGAAATAGTCAGTCTGCCTAAAGCCCAGAGAGACTACTCACATGCAGCCTGCTCATGGTGCTGTGTAAATTAATGAGGGGGAAAGGGGATATTGCAACCTGAGCATGCTCATTTGTCTGTGTTTTGAGTGCTCGGTGTGTGCATGTGTGTGTGGTGTGTGTTTTGAGCAGAACCACCTGCTGAACTGAGACCCACAAACTGAATCTATACTCAAAGATAGTATCTCACTGAACTGATACTGTTGGTGACTAGATGGTGAGTGAATTCACAAGGGAGTCTCCAAAAAGTCTTAAAGTGTTATATTTGACAAAGACACGATAAACACAGTGCTCTGTGACTGATGTCATGGATGATAAGGTATTAACTATTAACAACTATTAGAAAGAACACTTCAGAATAACTGGACTACTGTATTCCCTTTAAGTTAGTGTCTCACTGGGTTGCAACTGTTGCAGACTAGCTGGCGACTCAAAATTACAAGACAGTCATTAAGACAATATGCAAATGTTGTGGATGAGCGTTTGCAACCAAGCAACTAACCAATCAGGTATCTTTAAAGATCATGGCCAAATTCCATAAGTACAGCATGCAAAACTTTGTTCTGGGATGTGGACATGATTTTGTTGCCCACCTCAGCCCCCATCATACACACTTTGCACCCATGCAACTTGGCATCCGCTCCTACGTATATGACTTAATGTGCTGGAGTACACTTAAGGAATGAACACTGGCAGATTTGACTTGCCTTTTTTCAATAATTAGTTATCAATGGCATGGTTAGATTTGGACATTTGGAATGTGTGGCCACACAAACACAGGCTAGGATTTTTAAAAACTGGTCACTTAAACACGGCCACACAACTTGCTCTTTGTCCCCAAAAACTTAAGGCTTTTGAGACTATGGTAGTCTCTCGTTTATCGCGGGGGATCCGTACCCTGAAGCCCTGTGATGAGTGAAAAGCTGCGAAGTAAGAAGAGTAATACAAGAAGTAAGTAGTAGTTTATTTTAGTACACTATATATATATATATATATATATATATATATATATATATATATATAT
>NC_056515.1:4866268-4870818 GCF_014905685.2 Nematolebias whitei | reverse complement strand
TATATATATATATATATATATATATATATATATATATATATATATATGTACACATACATGTTATCCCCAAAATGCCCCCCGGGTGCATCCACTGCACCACCTGGTGGTGGATGGGTTAAATGCAGAAACTAATTTCGCCATTGTATGGAAACATACAGTGATGACGTTATTATTATTATTATTATTATTATATAAATATGTATATAGATGGAAGTGGTGGTGCAGAGGTTAGAGAAGGCGGACCTGTGATCAGAAGATCGTCGGATCAACTCCCGGTACCAACAACATTAAAAAAAACAAAGTAGGTGAGAATGGTGAAGCACCCACATCTGCCTCCACCCTCATTTGCCCCACTCTGGGCCCTTGAGCAATGCCCTTAAACCCCACCATCTGCTCCTCTGGTGCCTTAGATGGCAGCTCTCTGCTCCACACAGAGGGCTGAGGGAGCTCAGTGCTCTGTGGTTGTGTCAGGAAGGACATCCAGAGTAAAAATAATTGACAAATCTTCATGCTAGTTAGTTCACTGCGGCGACTGAAGAAGGAAGCAGCTGAAAAAATAAAAAATAAATAAAAATAAAAATATATATAAAGGAATTTTAAACCCTTCCCACACTTTTGCAATATCCTAAGCAAAATGCTCTAAAAGCACACAGCATGTGCTCTCTGTGCTCTCTGCCTCCCCCTGCCAGCGGCTCTCGGCCACGCCCACTTTTCAGTTGCAGACTGGAGATATGACACGCTGCAGGAGGAAGCTTTTCCTGCAGCTGTGGGCTGCAGCAGGTGCGAAATAATTTAAAATAATTGATTTTAAGTAAAAAAAATCCATGCCAATTGTGCGGCTCATCCATCAATCAGCCAATTGTGTGTCATGTCCAATCTTATTTTGAAAAACCGCGATAGAGCAAGTCCACAATAAACAAACTGCGAAGTAGCGAGGGACTACTGTACAACTAAAATCAGACTTTTGTCTGACAGTGTTGGTTCTGAATCTAGTCTCCAACAGTCAAAGCCAGTAAGATATTATCACTGCTGCCATGTGTGAGGCTGACTGGGACACAAAGGGCAGAAAGAAACTGCACAGCCTTTCTCCTCCACCCTTCCTGCTGCAGGGCACATTTCAAACAGCTGCTTTTCAAACAAACTGTCAATAATTTAGGTCCTGTAGGACACGATTGATTGGCTCCTTGGGCTGCGTGCCTGGAGTTTTAATTATTTTTGTTGAGGCTTTTATTTGCAGCAGTTTGATTATCATTAATCATGAAGTTGTTTATAGGTGAGCGGTGCAGTTAGAGCACTAAGACAAATGATGCTGGAATCGCTCTCATTATCACAGGTTGTATATCAGAAGAGGATGGAGCTGCTCTGTGAAAATGAGCAAGGCAGCAGCGTAGCTCCGGATTATAACTGTCTGAGAAAAGCTCCTCATTAATGAGTTTCTTCTAAAAATACTCTACAACCGGTGCTCTGTCACACACCTCTCAAGGTCGGTGGTTTGTGTGGCAGGATCAGTGCACATGCTGACACGACTCATCGTCTGCTGGTTGAAGGTGTTTTCACCTGTTACCTGCTGTCTATCCAGAGGGATGACCATGTGAGGAATCACAGCTGGCAGGCTGCTCTGTCGCTCGTGCTTCCACATCTGGAGCAGCTTGTGCTGGTTCTCCAGATGCTCACGCTCCCTCTCCACACTCCTCTGGCCTTCCCGAAGCCGCTCCAGACTTTGTTGGTACTCCTCTAGTTGCTCGTCCAGCTCCTCCCTCTCCCGCCTCAGCTTCTCCGCAGCCATCTGGCACTGCTTCTCTTGTTTTTCCAGCCTGCTCTCCTGCTCCTCTTGCTGGCTCCTCTTCGCCTGGCACTCACGCTCCCATCGCTCTTTCTCCTGACGCAGCTGCTCCTGGAGCCGGCGAGCTGATGCCACTTCCTCCTTCTGCTTCTCCAGGTTCCGCTGCTTCTCCTGCTCCAGCAGGGTGGTGCCCCGAAGTCTTGGAAGGTGCAGATACTGGGCACGGGACGAGGGACGCCCACTCTCTTGGAGAAGGAGCCGCTGGACTTCGTAGCAAGTGTCCTGGATGGATACAGCAGCCTGGCAGAGAAAAGGAGCCACAAAACAGGTTTCAATTAAAGGCCTAGCATCTCTGGAAGAAATGCATATCACCTGCTGCCTCACATTCCAGATGCTGGTGAAGATTCTCAGTCATCCAGGACATGATGAATTCAAAAAGCGTTCAATAGTTCAAAAGTCCAGTTGTTTTTGTATTGAATGCTTTTTGAACTCACATTCCAGAGTTAAATGAAATGTTAAATGTTAAGAAATGATGAATTTTGCCTGCTTTGGAAAATAAATATACTTGAAAATAACGTTGTGCAAGATTTCATGCAACATTGCAATTTGTTAGCACTCAAAGTTTCTGTGGTAAGTTAACCTCTGCTACTACCACTGAATTTCCTGAATATTTGAAAAACTGTCTGAGCCCTTTTAGTGTTTATAAAATAGGTTTAGCAGCCATCTTGAAATGGACTGACTCAGAAGAGTTAATCAGTTGCAGATGTATATCTGATGGTTACTTTATGAGTTTTATTCAAATCTGCCCTGTGGTTCCTGAGATATTTTGCTAACAGTCAAACAGACGAACAACAATAGTTAACGCTAGTTTTATGCAAAGATCTTGCACAAAAAAAAAATCTAAATTTGTATGCATCCTTTATGATTGTCTATTGTTGTCATCACTCTTTGTTAAATGAGTCACTGAGGCTCAATGGGACTAACCTGTATAAATAAAGGTTGAATGAAAACAACGTATAGCGCTCAGAGCAGGTTTTGGGATTGACTCTCTAGTACCAAAAAAAAAAAAAAGTAGCTCACTATCTGCAAAACTGTTTATTCTTTAAGGTCAATTAGCTGTGGTGGGATAGAGATGCCATAAAATGTTAAAAGTTGTTAATAATGTTCCATTAATAACTTTTGGGAAGTTTAAATTAAATTGTCTGGTACATTAGTTATTTTGGCTAAAAGAAAGACAAAAACACACAGAAACACAAACAGGCTAAAACATTTCCACCTACTGTTGGCCCTCAGCAGGTGTAATGTTCACCATGTTCCCCACACCCTGCTCACATACAGGAAGTCATTTGAAAGGCAAAATGTGATGGAAATAAGGACCAGGTTCAACAGCCGACCTACTTGTGTGTCGTTTGTTTATCTGGCTGCAGCATTCTCCTTACTCAAAGAACTGAGGTTTGTGGTTCCAAATGCAAAAGGAATACAAAACTTTGAATATGAAAATCGCAATGATCAAAACCCCAAATCCACACACACTCACACACCAAATGCAAATTCATACACACATGCCCTCTCCACATATTTGGATTTTATGCCAAAGAGAATAAAAACACAGAAGATCCTCGTATGTCTGTGAGCAGAAACAAGGATCAGTATGGAAGGGCTCCTGCAGCTCGCTGCGTTTGTCTTCAAACAGCTAGGTTTCTGTGTTCACTGAAGTCGGAGCTCGCAGGCCTGCACCTCCGCTCAGAGAGTGCATCTGCTCATTCTGAGCACAGTCAATGTTTGTTTGGTGACTAAACATAGATAAGTGCTGGGAGAACGCTTAAAAACTTCTGCTGGTTGTTCACTGAGTGCTGCTGCTCTTACCTCCAAACTGTACAGGAGCTGAGTCAGGGTGTGGACACGTTGAGCCACCTGTTAGTGGACAAAACCAACAGCATGCAGATCAGTACTCTGATCTTTTTAAACAAGATTATTTTAGTTTGATTCCATTTTTTGTACAGCACCATTTCACCACAAAAGTCATCTCAGGGAAATGTACAAAGAAAAAAATAAAAATAAAAGATCAAATCATGAATTATTCAGCCCAGAAACAATCCAGACTTACAGCCAACTCATTCTGAATTTATATTAAACCTTAAAATTCCTTAAAAGGATGAGCAGTATATCACCCACCACCTTTCAGACCAGTTAGCCTTTTGGTTCAACTTTGAAAACAATATTTTATACAGTCTTAATGGAATACTGTAATCTCTCGTTTATCGCGGGGGGGCCGTATCCTGAGGCTTCACGATAAGTGAAAAAACGCAAAGTAGTAGTAGTACAAGTAGTAAGTAGTAGTTTATTTTAGTATATGTGTATTGTCGATAAACCTGGTGTCCAAATGATGAAGTAACAGACAACCAGCTTTAATGAAGGTGAAGGCTGATCCATTCTCTAATTTCTTCTTCCTGAAACCCCCACCATGTTCTAGAGTCATCTCGGTGATGATATTCATGCCAAGCTTGGAGCAAGATTTTAACCGTTTTTTGTCTATGTAATTCTGTGCAGTCATATCGCCAAGTGGACATGACGGCGACCTCTGTCTCCCATAATCTACATTTGGGCGACGCCCCATTACTCTCCCACACTGAGTTGTTAAGGCTAAGAAAAATTTGTTCAGCCACACACTTATCTATTTTGTCAAAATCATCCTTAGGTGCACTAAGAAGCTCATCTGGTTTTGGTAGTTTTTGTACATACATGTCCGTATAATACGGTCCCATGA
>NC_056515.1:4864614-4866168 GCF_014905685.2 Nematolebias whitei | reverse complement strand
GTCCCTGTTCTGCACTCTGGGTTCGCTCCTAACCGCAAACCATGACAAAACTCACAAATTAGCAGAACATTTTTGGTACTTGTACACAATTGTCAGTTGTTTTTACAGATGTGGTAAAATAATCCAACCGAAGTAACTCAGCATGTGCTGGTTATTGTTGAAGCGAGCTGCTGACAGTTTGTCTACCAGCAGAGACCGGCAGCTGCCATCTGTCATCAGCTTTGAGATTAAGACTTTGGTGTCTGTACATAAAGTTTCATTTGAACACAGAGGCAGATAAAAATTCAGTCCATGTAGAAGACAACCACAGTAGTGAATACTGTAGATATGAAGAGTCAGGCTTGTATAGTGGAGCTTCTCTGTTTTCACTGTGAGAGCAGAGAGGAAATGCCTCTGCGATGCCCAGGATTTCCCTTAGATTAGTGCAGGCTTGACTGCAGCAAACATCAAAGTCTGGATGGAAAGTGCTCCCATCAAGGGAGGTAATTTTCCATGTTGTTAATGTAGAATTACCATCAAGAACTTGTGTAGCTCCACAGTTAGGGTACAAGTCAAATACATACAAGTCCCATACTTGCTGATTTTACACAGGTACTCAGATTAAAAGTAAAGCATTTTTTTTTATTATACTTCATGTTTTTTTTTCATGATGTAATAATTATGTTTATTTTGAAGGCTGAGATTTTATACACCATACATACACAGTTGTTTTATTCTACAGTTTTATGGAAAAGTATCTGTTTTTTGTCTCCACTACAGCTGCAGCTAAATGCAGCATCCGTTATTGTTTCAGCTTTTCCTCTTCAACTTTTTATTGTGTGAACTTTGACATTTCAGATGCTGTCCAACATGAGTCACAGCAAAGAAGCTAGCTCATTATCATATATACATATAATTACACACACATACACACACACACACACACACACACACACACACATATATATACATATATATATATATATATATATATATCTGTGTGTACTAGGGCATTAACAGAGTAATTGAGTAATCTACACATCGATTGCTAGGACATCTATCGAGGTAAAAATGTTACATCGAGTATTTGTAGTGACTTCATATTATGTGACCACCGTATGACCGTAGGGGGCGGTGTTGCACTGTTGCAGGTCACAGAGTATGGTGTAACACCGGGTCCAATCCACCGAACCAGAACCAGTTTCGGTTTAAGTTTCGTTTTTGACGTGCTGCATGTTTCTTCACGTTTGCAGTTTAATAATAACTAATAGTTTAGTTTTGCCTTTGACTTATTTGCAGTATGATAAATGGTAGGAGCATAATATACGCTCCCAATGTTTTGTTGATCTTTTTTTGTAAATAATTACCTTTTTTTGCGGTTTTATTTTATTTTATTTTTTTTGTATTTTGAGATCTATGACGTCATCAAATACTCGAGTTCTACTCGGGTTTTATTATGTTAATGTCGAGTTTGAAAATTATATACTCGTTCAACCCCTAATATGCACAGTATATACACGTGTATATTTATGTATATATATATGTATATATATATATATATATATATATATATAT
>NC_056515.1:4858013-4864514 GCF_014905685.2 Nematolebias whitei | reverse complement strand
AATATATGTATATGTGTATATATAAATATATGTATATGTGTATATATGTATATATATACATATATAGATATGTATATAAATATATAAATGTATTTGTGTATGTATGTATATATACATATATGCATATATATATATGTATATATACATATACATACATATATATTTACATACATGAATACAAATAATTACACACACATATATATATATATATACATACATATATATATGTACATATATATATATATATATATATATATATATATATATATATATATATATATATAAACATATATGTATATAAACATATATGTATATAAACATATACTGTATGTATATATACATATATGTATATATATTTTTTTGTTACCAAGATTTTCACAATAGTTTCCATCTACTGCTTCAGGTTCATACAAGATCTTCATGACTGATTTTATGAACTCAAAATATGCTTCATCATCACGTCCTCTTCATCTTACCACAGTTAGTAGTAAAGCGTGTTTATTACCACTGGATATACTCAGTATCACTACTACTACTACTAATAAGTATAATTTAGTAATAGCAAATTCAACAAGCTAAAATAAGTAGAATAAACAAACAAACAAAAATTTCTCATAAAATGTATCTACAGTAGCTAAATGTCACAACAGAACAGTAACTAAATGTTAACAAAACCATAGCTAAAAGCAACATTTGTTAAACTGTAGCTAAAAAGTAAAATTCATACAAAGCTAAAATAAGCAAAACCTTATCTAAAAGCTAAAACAGTAGCCAATAAAGCTGAAATTTACAAACTAGTCACTAAAGCCTTAAACCAGCATAGCAGTAGCTAAAGCCTGAAGTTAGCACATCAATAGCTGAAAGTTAAAGTTTTCTAAGCACAAGGTAAATGGTGTGGTAGTAGCTGAGACTGATTCCCAATTCATACTGTGCTAAAAGATAGGGCAAGATTTTTGTTGAAAATATTGCTATTAACTGTTTGGAGTCAAGTCTGTCTGTCAGCAAAATATCTCATGAAACACAACATGTTTTGACATGTGCAATCCCATTGCATTCTAAAACATGATTAATAAGAAAACCCTTAACAATACAGCAGCGGCATTTGTTTTATTTTATTTTATTTTTACATTGTGAAACCTATCAAGAGTCGATTTGCCTTTTACCTTTGAGAAAAATTTTGTGATGATCAGCCTTTCAGTCATGTAAAATAATATTTACCACTGTAGGATTATTGAGATAGGTCAATCATGGGTTTTAGGATTTATAACCGAACCGTGCATGTCATATTACAAAGACCGGTTGTGCATGAACATTGAGCAGATACAGCTAAGAGGGATGACTCAGTGCGAGCCAATAATCCACCTTTTTCTCTTTCACAACAACAGACAGCTTGCTGCTGACGATGATTTGTGGAAGTTTGAAAACAAACCTTTAAAGGTCAAATGGGAGTAGGAATGCAGTAGCTCCTCACATTTTCCTTTCTTCTCCATAAGCCTTGACATTTGAGCACAGAAAGATGAATGCATTGTGGTGAAACTAAAATTCTGAACTACCGGGAAGAAGCAGGGGAGGATTAAGTAAACTGCTGTTCTGACATGTTTAGATGATCGGTGTTCAATGATTGTCACGTGAGGTTTGCACACGGAAAGATTATCACCCAGCTTTCACCTTACGATGGCGGGGGATAACTATTCTGCAAATAACATGAGGATTTACTCATTCTTTCCAGTAAATGAGCATCTCATGCAGACTAATGAAGTTCAGAACCAGTTCAACCAGCAGGAAACCAATGCTTTGATGTTCTTGATGAACAGCAGTGATCAGCAGACGCAGGTCAAATATCTTTTTTCTATACATTTATAGTAAACTTATTTTGCTGCTTACTGAACATGTTGCTGCTCTCGATCTTTCAGGCTTATGACGTTCAGTTCAGGGTTGGTGGTGTGACCAGGGACAGCACAGGGACTGATGGCACCTTATGGGACACAGAAGATCTTTTTAATGCCACTGACACCCCTCCACCCCATTTAAGAGACTCAGTACCATGCTCCCTCCCCCTCTCATCTGGTGATCACTCAAGATTGGATTGTCCTCACCCCGCTGAGCAGAACAATCAGAGAGACAGTCCAACGATAGAAACCTGCGACCTCAGGTAGGACATTTTGAAGAAGGGGGGGTCCATGTGTCCATGAGCACATTTGACTAGTGATTTTGTTTTTAAATCTCAGTCTGGTGGATGTGGAAGTGGACAGTGAGGATGAGAGAACGGACCCACAGTCTCCTCTTTCCCCGCTCCTGTCAGACGTTCGGAGAAGTGAAGACAGAAGGGAAAAGGCTCGAGCAGCTCCTGATCTCGCCTGCACTCGCAGCCAGTCTGCCTCAATATGTGAACCCGTCTCAAAAGTAAATACTCATATCATATTTCGCCTAATCTTATGTTTTTGCATTGATTCAATTTATTTTTTGTTATGTAGGACCTGAGTGAAGAGGGCGTTCGTTTGCGCTCCTACTCCTACTCATATCCAAAGATCAGCTTCCTTGCCGCACGTCATCCTCGGGACAACCACACATCAGAAATCAGCCACGGTCGGTCAAACTCACACCTGTATCATCAAGAAAACTTCAGTCAAGCACATAACTAACAAGATTTATTCCTCATTTCACTGGATTTTTTCCTTTCTAATGGAGTTACATCACATCTGACAATTCTAAGCTATAGCCTCACCACTAATATTTTCTGCAATCACTGACAAAAACTGTTCAGCACCCAGTAGTACGCAATGTCATCCACATTCAGACTGGTAATGGGCCTATAAACAATTTATTTACAAGAAGCTCCATGTCTAGAATGGAGGAGCAGAGGACATAAGTTGTGACTTCATGAGTAAGGAGTAAGCTAGTTGCTGGAGGCTCTGATGAAGGTCAGTAGATGCAGAAGATTAGCAGCTTCTTCACCAGGATCTGATGGAGTCTGATCTGGCTCACATTGTGGTTTGCATGAAGCCGGGTGGTCGGATCATGCAGCTGCCTGTGGAGCATACAAACGTTACAGTGGCAATGTTAGGACTAATGAAACTCACACAAGGATCCAAGGTTCTTTATTGTCATTCACATCACATGTGGTACATGAGGTGGAACGAAACTGTGTACTCAGGGTCCCAGTTACATCCAACACAAGCTGTGGGAGGGGGCAGCTGTGGCTGAGTGGTTAGAGCAGTTGTTCTCGGGGGTTTGGATCCACCAGCAGTCACATGCCCAAGTGTCATCAGTGTATGAATGTGATAAAGTACTGATTAGTCTTTGTAGAGAGCTAGTAGAGTGCTGTATGAATGGGTAAATGAGACACAGATTGTAGTGTAAAGCACTTTGAGTATCTTAATAAGATAGAAAGGTGCTGTATAAGTACAGTCCATTTACAATGTCTGAGGGTGGAATTCACCTATTCTTTTATGCTTGTTAAAATATATGATGTCCATTCAATTCGGTTTATTTATAAAGTTCCAAGTCACAACAAAAGTTGTCTCAGGGCACTGTTTCTTCCCTCGTGAAAGAAACCTTTAGCAGAAACAGGATCAGGACAAGCGGCCATCTGCTTTGACCAGCTGTGTTTGGTAGGAACAGATACACAATGGCAGGTCAAGAATCACATGTTAAGACAGAAATAGTATCAAATGAAAACTATTAATTTTAAGAAATGAGGTTAGTGTGTCCTCCATTAGCTTAAGGCAGCATAACAAGCCAACCCTAACTATAGGATTTATCAAAAATGAAAGTCGTAAGTCCAGTCTTAAAACTGGACAATGTGTCAGCCTCACGGACAAAAACTCGATGTTGGTTCCACAAGAGAGGAGCCTGAGAACTGAAAGATCTTCCTCCCTTTCTGCTTTTGGAAACTAAGAACCACAAGTAAACCTGCAGTCTGAGAGCGAAGTGCTCTGTTAGGAACAAATGGAACAATAAGATCTGTAATATAAGATGGAGCCAGGTTGTTGAGAGCTTTGTAGGTTAGAAGTAATATTTTACATCACTGGTTAGTTGTACATTTTATCCTCAGCCGCTCTGCCAAATAGAGGAGTGACATGGCTGTTTTTAGGGTAACACTGTTTTTAAACAAATGTTTGCAACAAGCTACAAGAGTTATGTTAGAAGGTGAAATTAACATCCTACTGCAGGCTGCTACTGAAGCTGTTAACCCAACTTACATCGGCTTGTCAGGCTCTCAACGTTACTTTACAAAGAGCAATACAGCGAAGAATTTGTATCTGTTCAAAAAGCACAACAGTTTAAACCATAAATAAAATGATCTGATGAAGTTTAGTTGTGTTCTGTGTTTATCTTGCAGAGCTGATAAGAAAAACGACAGATTAAAAAACATTTCTATTAATGTAAAACGTAGTTTTTAAAGTAGATCTATTGGACAGCTGTGGCTGAATGGTTAGAGCCGTCGTCCTCCAATGGGCAAGTTGGGGGTTCAATTCCACCAGCAGTCACGTGCTGAGGTGTCCCTGGGCAAGACAGGGAACCCCTCATTGCCTCTGATGTGTGTCCCATCAGTGTATGACTGTTTAACTTGTTTTTATATATGAATGCTTCTGTTCAGATGACGTCTGTTGTGCCTTGGAGCTTTATAAATAAACTGAATTGAACTGAATGTGATCTAAAGCACCGATTAGTCTTGCAGAGACACAGTAGAGTGCTGATGAATGTGTGCATGGAGGTATGTGAGGGCACAGATTGTGCTGTAAAGTGTCTTGATAAGATGGAAAGGTGCTATATAAGTACAGTCCATCTTAACAATCAGTCACATGACACGTGCAGTTTCATTTTATTTCCTCCACTCGGTCTGGGTGCTGAATGTTTCTGTCAGTAAGTTTATTTGCAAATAAATATTGTTTAAAGCAAAAAAGCTGTTAAGGTATGCTACCTTTTGGTCTTAAAATGTTATTCCTGTGTTTTCCAAATTTAATCACTTTGAACTGAGTCAGACCAGCTGGTTTTGTTCTCTAGTTTTTTAACAATTGTTTAGAAACTGAAATAGTTTTTATCTAAAAGACTAAACAAATATTTTCATCAGAATATGTAAAATTATTCACTTCTTGCTCTAGTTGATCTTTTCTCTCTTTCTTTTTATAATGACAGTAACAGAACTGCATGAAAAGACTTTAAGCTCCATTTAGCAGCTCTGGGCCTGGATGTGACTGATAGTTGCACCTTCTGTAGATAATGTGCTAGCAGCGCTCTGTCCACTGTGCCCTGTAGATGGAGTTCTCCACAATGTCAGCCACAGCCGATCTCTCCTTCAAGCGCTCTCTTTGTCTAAATCCACCCTGTCTCTGTCTCTGCTGCACCCTGCTAGTAAGTACTGAAACTCTGCAGTCATTTTTCTCTGTGTGTTTGTGTGTAAAGGCATGTCCAAATGAACATTGATCTAAAACTCGATTTAATGATTCTCATGTCATATCTTTATGGAATGTACAAATTATTTCTGACCGTAACATGCACAATAACATGATTTTTTTGGTCACAATTTAACGTTTTCTCATCTCCTTTCTTTTATTTTGTCCTACAACTTTGATCTTGAGCAGACACACAAAAATAACAGCCAGCTGGTAAACCAATGGAAGGATTGAAATTAAAAAGGCAGATTTTTACTTCAGTCTTCCAAAGAGACACAACTCAGGCTAAAAATCCTCAAGATGCCATAAATTCAGTTAAGAAATAAAAGTTGCATTTGCCCACAGCATTGCGTTCCAAAGTTTTAATAACACAATCAGTTATAAATTGTTTTATATGTCATAAATGGCTCCCAGCTACTACCACAACAAATTTTAAGTTAGTATTTGTAAATCTGACTGAGTTGTGTCAATTTTTGTATTTGCTAAGGTTAATTATCTGGCAGCTATCTTGAATGAAGTTATCGGTAACTCCTAAAGTTATTTAGTTGTCCAATGAAACTGGTCTTGAAGTAAAGTATGGTACACTAGAAAAGATTGAAAATCATTTTGACCATAGAGACATGTTCAGCTGTGTCCTGAAATCAGCATCACACGTCTTCAAACACGTAATCCGTCAATCTGCCTGTTTAAAAAGACAAAAGTAGTCACTGTGCCAGTGGCGGCTTGTGGAGTTTTCTCCAGGGGGGCTATAATTTCAAAATACACACACACATACACGCACACACAGGTTTGTTTTGCTATCTTTATGGGGCCTTTGCATTGACTTCCATTAATTTTTCATTCATTTCTATAGCCTAACCATGACCTTTATCCATAACCTAACCATTACCAGTACATACCTAACCCTAAACCTAACACATCCTCAATTCACACCTTAGTCCTAAACCTAGCCCCTAACCCACCAACGGGACTTCTCCTTATGGGGCTGGGGCTTTGGGCCCCATAAGGAGCAGTTGGTCCTCACAATGCAGTATAAGTTGGAAAAATGGGCCTCACAAAGTAGTATAAACAAGGACACACACACACACACACACACACACACACA
>NC_056515.1:4842530-4857913 GCF_014905685.2 Nematolebias whitei | reverse complement strand
TTCCACACTCTTGCAATATTCTAAACAATGTTTCTAAACTCTAAAAGAGCACAGAATGTCATGATTTAAGCTCCCTGCCTCCTCTGCTCTTTGCCACCTGCAGGCGCTCTTGGCCACGCCCACTTCTCCGCTCTGCACACTGATCAGCTGCAGCAGGAAGTTTGTCCTGCAGTAAGGGCTGCACAAATGAGAAGCAGGTGCTAAATATTTAAAATAATTTACTTTAAATAAAAATTCCACGCCGATCATGCAGCTCATCCATCAATCAGTCAGTTGTGTGTCATGTCCAATCTTATTTTGAAAAACCGCGATAGAGCGAGTCCATGATAAATGAACCATGAAGTAGCTAGGAACTACTGTATTGCAATACTTTGCATGATCTAATGTAATATTTCAAGTAGGTGAAGTGAATAACTCTCGGCTACTACAACGCCACATGAATCTGATTGATTCCAAAGATTAATCAACTGTAGATGTAAATTCAGAGACTAGTTTCTGAGAGTTCCATTAAAATCTGTCCAGAGATTGTTGCTAACAAGAAATGTTGACGTGAAGAGTTAATGTCATGGTTTCTGTCAAAGACGACGCACAATGTTTTACGAAATGTGTCTGTGGCGATGCTCAGCTACTACCACACCAAATTTTAGCTTAATGCCTGTAACAAACTAAAACTGATGACCTACAAGCTCTGTCTCCCACTCTACTTTTAGGAATTATAGGAACCACAGGTAAACCTGTAGTCTGAGAACAAAGTGCTCTGTTAGATCTTTAACGTTGGATGGAGCTTAGTTGTTTTTCTCTCATGTGTCACAATTTTTCCGAGGGATAGGAAAACATATTTCTCACAAGTTAGAAAGAAAACAAAACCAGACTTGACATTCATGAAACATCAGCGCCTCCTTCAGGCTGAATGAATCTCTTCTGTACCGACTGCAGATTACCTGACAGCAGTTGAGTGGAAATGATCCATTCTTATTAAAGGAAAATACCTCACAGCTCACAAAGTTGCAGAGAGCAGCACAACTGAGCCACAGTCGCTGGAATACGTCTGTATTTATTTTTAATGCTGCCTGACCTTTGGGAGCTACATGGAGTTCATTTTATTCTGAGCTTATTAATGTTTCATAGCATTAAGACTGAAATGTAACTCTGACAGTCTGCGCTGAATTATTAAAACAACAGTTGGTCATCGTGAAGCACGTCTGCAAACAGAAAGGAGAGGGAGTTTTCCACAACATGAGCTCTGATATAATAACTACTGGGATAGAAAAAGATAAATCATGAAGCTAAATTATTGTTTCACCATTCAACTTTTGTAAGTTGAGTTTAAAACATAAAAACAGGCTGTATGATCTTTACCTTGAAGTTATTGGTATCATCGTTTCCTGAGTCAGCTGCAGACTGGGGGACATCGGACTGGCTGCTCTCCGAGTTGGACTCTGAGAGAGTAGCAGGGCTGACAGGAAACACAGAGTCCGAGTCCTGGATCTGACTCGATGGGGTCGTAGATGAAAGCACGGCTTTGAGGAGCTCAGCTGCAAAAAAACCCAGAAATAAATAAATTAAAAAACATAACTAAAATTTAAAGGCCTAGAGTTTCCTGAAGGAATCTTCCTGCTTACTGTTTTTATGCTGGGGGGGGTTAAACTAAGATCATCTCATGCAGAGACGGTGCAGAGTTTAAGGTGTTAGTCCAACCTTGTAAAAGACATAATGCACAATCCCATGCAGTAATCCTAGCACTCAGATTATGGGTTGAGGATAACTCTGAGCTTCCACACTAAATATAAGCTTCATATCTGTAAAACTGAAAATCAGTTGCAAATGTGCAGTTAATATTTACCTTCTGAAATGTTTCTTTACATCTAACCAGTGGTTCATGAGATATTTTGCTAACAGACAGATAAAACAGACTCCAACTGTTAATGCTAACGTTTTAGTGAATGACTCTCAGGTACTACCACAGACAGCCTTAGCTACATCTCTGTAAAACTGACTGAGTTATGTACATTATGCCTTCCTGTGTATTCAGTTAACTTTGAATTTGTGTTTGTCACTGCTGAAGCTTTGTGAACTTGTGTTGTTTGTGTTTTTGGCTTTGATCTACATCACCATGGCATCAAAAGTTGGAAAAGCTGCAACAACTACAGCTTGTTTGTGTCTCCTCTCTGCTGGGCGGTGCACAGTAGGTTGGAGGTGGTACCTTCTTTCAGGGCTGCAGCCAGCAGCCCGGCGGCCTGCGGCAGCTCCTCTGGGTGCGTCTGGACCAGCAGTCGTGGTTCAACGAGCGAAGCATCCTCTGACCTCCTCAGAGCGGAGAGGCCTGCATAGATCTGCAGCTTTTCCTCCAGGTAGGAGCAGATCTGCTGGTCCTGGCTTGTCAAACTCTCTGTGACACAAGCGCATACAGATCAGGGATAAAAAAATTAAAAATTAGGGGATGTAAAAATGTCAATAGACTGTGATAAAAAGTAACAAACCCACACTGCCATAGATTAACTGATACCTTGTAACTTGAGGATTTTCTGGAATCGAGCCTCAGCAGCTCGTTTCTCCTCTTCAGATTCACTCGAGTATTCCTCTTGTTCTTCTGGACAGCTATGCAGCAAAAACAAACATTTGAATATTGATCTCTTGATGCTTTCTTATCACACCCAGGGCATGAAGTCATAAACAGACCTCTCCACAGCCTCTCTAATGAGCCTCATCCAGGCGTTGCGCTCCTCTTTGGATGACGTGTGAACCTCATACATTTCCGGCCCTGCAGACGAGGCACTGATCAGAAACATCCCCCTCTCTTCATTCGCCACTTCCCGAACTATTAACTTCTGCAGTGGAATGACGGGAGGTTTCTGGTCCTGAAGTGCAGTAAGAGAGGAACATGCTTGGTGAGCTGAAGGGGGTAAAAGAAGCACAGCTAACGTCCACAGCCAAAAACAGTGTCCTTACCACGATGGCAAACGTATACTTCTGGTCTTTTTCTTGGAGAAAGATGAGAGTGTCTGTGAGGAGCAGTGCCAGGACATCTGGGAGAGTCAGAGCAAGCCAAAGAATTTAAATAAATGGATATACATATGAAATATATATAAAATATATTTATTTATAAAGTAATGAGTCTGAATTAACAGAGACAGAACATATGGGCAATATTTATGGCAATCTAAAAACTACATGTTGAATCAGAGGACATATTGCATCATCATCCATTCAGCTGTCAAACTAAACGTTCAAAGGTTAAAGACCCATTGTTATCAGATATTTAGGTGAGGCTGGATGGATCGTAGAACTGTCCAGCATGTGAGGCATACAGATGTTACAGCGGACTGATGTGGATGCCAACAGACACATCAAGGCAGATAACTCAAAAGGAGGATCATCATGTTGTTCATCAAACATTACAAAACCCCATGAAATCTGCTCCCGCCATCATTGAACTGGTTTATGACTGTCATCCCATACTATGCCTCAGTGACTGGTGTCAGGTTCTCTGCCATTAAAGGAATAGTCTGGTGATTTTTGAAGTGATGGTCTGTCAGATAGTTATTAATAGTTAGTAACTTATCAAGCGTGACATCTGTCAAAGAGCACAGAGTGGCAAGAAAAGAGCAAGTTTCTCTTTTTGGACTGGGATAACAGTTAACAAAGAAAGTGCAAAATGTTATATTTTTTTTTATTATTCTTTAGGCTTATAAAACATGTTATTCTAAAATACAAGTACCGGTATGAAAGAACACTACTTTAGCTAATAGTAAAACTCTTTTGCATGGCCTCATTTGTTTACTTTGTTCATAATTTTTTTAAACCAAACAATGTCTATGTTAATAATATAATATGTAAATGTATGATGGACCATGTGTTTACTGATGGTGCTGAGGCTGCAAATGTGTCAGTGTGCCTGATCAGCATGTCTAGTCACTGCAAAGGTTTACTCAACTCCCAGCAGAATGATATTCAGCAGCCTGTGCACACACAGAGCCCATTTACTCTCAGCGTGCACACATTCGAGCCGTAACTCAGACTTGTTCAGTTGAGGAAACAGGATATACTAAACTACTGGTGTCAAGTACATGTGTAGAGGTTTAAACTTGGTTAATGTAGTGTTCCTTCACTTTATATGACATTTTAGTTGTTTTATAAACCTAAAAAAACAACATAGACTGGCTCTTGTCCGGATGGTTATTAGCCCTTTAACATTTCATCCATCCATCCATCCATTTTCTTTACCCGCTTATTCCATTTCGGGTCACGGGGGTCGCCGGTGCCCATGTCCAGCAATCACTGTGCGAGGGGCGGGGTACACCCTGGACGGGTCGCAAGTCCATCACAGGGCCACATAGAGACAAACAACCATTCACTCTCTCACTCACACCTAGGGACAATTTAGAGTTACCAATCAGCCTAACATGCATGTTTTTGGACTGTGGGAGGAAACCGGAGTACCCGGAGAAAACCCACGCATGCACGGAGAGAACATGCAAACTCCACCCAGAAAGGCCCCTGGACCGGGGTTTGAACCAGGGACCTGCTCGCTGAGAGGCAGCAGCTCTTTAACATTTCAGTGTTTTTGTATTATTTTTATTTCGGCTTTCTGTGGTTCTTGTGTTCTGGTTGTGTTTCAGTTTCCACAGTATTTTCCCCTTATGTAGTTCTGTTCCTGCCCTGCCATGTTCACCTGATCCTTGTTGCCCCCCCCCAGGTATTTGTCATTTTCCATAATTTGTGTTCCTTTAAATTCTGTCACTTCCCCTGTCTGTGCATTATGATCTCCTCAGCCAGTCATGTTTGTTCCTTGTGTTTACCAAAGTTTTCCTTTTGAAACAACTTTAGCTGCAACATCAACATTTTGATTTTGTAAAAAGTTAGTTTGTTTATTTAACCTTTGACCCCCTTTTGAGTTTTGTCTGCCCCTTGGGTTCTGCTCCCAACATGATAAGACCAGCCTGGACAAAGACTTTGCTGCTTTTCTCAGTACTGTGTGCTCTGTGACTGATGTTGCAGCTGATAAGGTACAATCTGACAGAACATCACTTCAAAAATGTCCAGAACACCTGGGCACAGGTGGCTGTGTTTGGTGTGGTGTCAGAACTAGGAGCCATGGAGAGATGAATCTGGATTGTGTATGAGCAGTGAGAGCATGCTCACTGTTCTGAACTGAATCACTGCTGATCAGATCTGAGGGAGGGATGGGGGACATTGACAGAACTGAGAGCAGCAGCCTTCCCATGACACCAACTTTGTTATCAATCTGTAGTAATTATAATACAGTCACATGACCTTTTCAAACAAGCAGTTTTATTTCTAACACTATCTGGGTGCTTTCTTTATTGTCAGAGTGTTTTAAAGCTTTTCTAAACCTAATGTTACATTCAAACTGAGTTGCTTTTTCTTGCTGAAGCATCCATTCTGTTGGTACCGGCAATAAAACATTTCACTTTCATGATGTTGATTCTACAAATTAATATTAGTTATCCCAAAGTACTTTAACAAAATGTGACTTGTATTGATCTGTTTTGGACATCAAAGTATGGATCTTCTGATTTGTGGGTTGTGTTTTTGCTCGTGTGCAGAGCAGCCTAAAACAGTCTCACCCTTAAGTCGACCGGTGGCTGTTTTCCACAGAAGCAGGCCCTCGTGTCTGAGCATTTGTCCCGGACCCATCATGTCGTGCTTGCGGAAGGTTTTCCCGCTCTTCAGCTTGGTTGTGCTGCGATTCTCTGTGCGGTTCCACACTTCCTGTAACCTCTGGTGCCGTTCGTATTCACTGACCCTCAGATCCACGGCCACTATCACTTCTCGAATCTGAGCCAGAGCTTTTGAGAGGTTGGCATGCTCTTCTGTTTCCTCTAAGAGATGAGGATGAACAATAATGAAGAGAAAGAGAAAGAAATGTTAAAGATGGGGGGGGGGGACGACCAGAGAGACACGTCTGGTTTCACTGGAGGACAAAAAAAATTAAAATTAAAATTCGGTTCTCAAAATGGCGGATGCTCGGTGTGGTTTGAGCTCTTTAGCATAGTATTTGTCACACAAAACTTTTATTTTAAAAAATCAGTAAACAAATTCTCAGCTTCTTTTTGCAGAGAAAAGCAACTTTTTACACGAAGGCACGGGTTTTACCCGTGAATTTTTGGAGCTTTAACAAGACGGAGGTTTTTTCCTGAGGTTAGCCTGTTAGCTTAGCTCATAGCTTAGCTTCTTAGCTTAGCTGTTTTTAACGATCCAAAAACACAATTTGGATGGTTAAAATGGATTTTAAAGAGAAAAGAGAAAGGGATGGGTCAGTGAAGAGCATTGGAGTTGAGCCTTTTGCCACCCAGTGTCTTCAGTAGAAAGAGAGACATGAAGAAACGATAAAGACGATAAAAGAAAACGAGGTCAATAATTTTCATTTATCATGTGATTAATTGATTTATTGTTTATCACAACAGGCCTACCTGTCAGACACATGCACAGTATATTTATGTACAATACAACAATCTATAACAATGGCCTGGACAAGCAAAGATCTTGTATAAACTTTGACCTTGATCTGTGACCTTGACCTTGAAACTGTGGTGATGAAAAGTGTAGGTGACACTGTCTAGAAACAAAGTTAACTCTATTAGATCTCAGCTCCATAGCCTCCCTGATCTTCGTCTGCCACCTACCCCTCTGCATTCTGGGTCCATGAACTGCTTTGATGAGGTTGTTCTGAGTGAAGTGGAGACCATCATCAAGAAAATGAAGCCTTCATCCTGAGCCCTGGATCCCTTCCCCTCGTCTCTCATTAAATCCAATCACTCTGCAATAAGCCCATTAATCACACAAATAATAAATAAGTCACTACAATCTGGTCATGTTCCACTGCCTCTTAAAACTGCCATCATTAGGCCTCTTCTGAAAAAATCTAATTTGGATCCAGACATTCTTTCTAATTACCGCCCAATGTCTCACCTCCTATTTCTGTCAAAAGTGCTGGAAAAAGCAGTTGCTGCTCAGCTGCAGATCCACCTACAACAACACTCCCTGTATGAGAAGTTTCAGTCTGGCTTCCGTGCAGCTCACAGTACTGAGACCGCACTGCTGAGAGTCACCAATGATGTCCTCATGGCTACTGACACTGGTTCTCCCTCCCTCCTTGTTCTCCTTGACCTCACTGCAGATTTCGACACTGTGGACCATAGTATCCTCCTCCACCGTCTTCATGTGGAGGTCGGTCTCTGTGACACTGCCCTGGACTGGTTTAAATCTTTCCTCTCCAATAGGCTGGAATGTGTTAGTCTTGGCAATGCCAAGTTCCAGACTGTCTGTGTCTCCTGTGGTGTCCCTCAAGGGTCAGTTCTAGGGCCCCTGCTATTTTCCCTTTACATGCTGCCTTTAGGTCAAATTATTAATAAGTACAACATTTATTTTCACTGTTATGCTGATGATACACAGCTTTACATCAGGACTCGAGCATCATCATCACCATTGTCATCTCCATCTTCACTCACTGCCCTCTCTACCTGCCTGGAGGAGATAAGGGCATGGATGAATCAGAACTTTCTTCAGTTAAACTGCTCCAAAACTGAGGCCATACTGATTGGCACCCCTCACCAGGTTCAAACATCAACTATAACGACTATTTCCTTTTCTGAACAAGACATCCCCCTCTCTACCTCTGTTACAAATCTTGGAGTAAGAATGGACTCTCATCTTACATTTGAAAATCACATTAAACATCTGTTTAAAACCAGCTTCTTCCATCTCCGTAATATATCAAAACTTCGCCCATCTCTCACTTTTGCTGATGCAGAGAATCTCATCCATGCATTTGTCTCCCCCAGGCTCGACTACTGCAACTCCCTGTTTACTGGAATCCCCGGCAAAAACCTTCAGAAGCTTCAATATATTCAAAACAGTGCAGCCAGGATTTTATTGAGAGCTCGTAAATTTGAACATATTACACCCATTCTCCATAACCTCCATTGGTTTCCTGTCACCTACAGAATTCAGTACAAAATTGCTCTCATTACCCATCAGTGTTTAAATGGAACTTCACCAGATTATCTGAAGGACCTTCTTGCTCCATATTCATCCACTACGATCACAGAACATTTTCCTCCACCTTCCACAAACTAAATTAAGGACCATGGGAGATCGGGCATTCTGTGTGGCTGCCCCCCGCCACTGGAACTCCCTCCCTGACTATCTGAGAGCTCCGCAATCATTGGTTGACTTTAAAAAAGGCTTAAAGACTTTTCTTTTTAAGCAAGCCTATTCTGCCTCCACATGATTTTATCACTGATTTTAGTTGATTTAATCACTGATTTTAATTGATTTTTATCATTGATTGTAGTTGATTTTATCATTGATTTTAGTTGCACTTTGAGATTTTTGTTAATGAAGTGCGTTACAAATTAAATTCATTATTTTTATTATTATTATTATTATTATTATTATAGAGATGATGCATAAAATGTGTATCAAGTTTCATAAAATTATCTTTAGCAGATCAGAGGTTATGGGCGGGACAAGAGGCAGTTTATGTCCGTAAGTATGTCTGTACGAACAAGTGGACAAAGATTGTGTCATAATACGTCCATATTTTGACGGGCGAATAAAAAGTGAAAAAAAAATATGATTATCAATGAGATTTTAGTGAAGAACATAAGAATTACAGCACTCTTTGGAGCTCTGGCATACTTCACAGTCGAAACATCATCAACGTGTGGCATGGAGGCTGCAGAGCTGCAGAAAGAAAAGCTTTGCAGAGAGTGGTGAAGGCTGCACAGAAGATGTTGGAGTCAGTCTCCCCACCATCACAGACATCTACACCTCCAGATGCAGGAAGAGGGCCACCTGCATCATGAAGGACCCCACTCACCCAGCACAAACACTTTTTGCCCCACTCCCCTCAGGAAGGAGGGTGAGGAGCATTAAGTTTAGAACCACTAGACTGAGGAACAGCTTATACCCTGATGCTGTTAGACTCATGAATCTCTAACCAGAATAATCACTGTGAAAAATCACATCATGTTGCTGCTGATCTGTTTCATGTTGCTGCTGATCAGTTTCATGTTGCTGCTGATCTGTTTCATGTTGCTGTGTTCATGTGTGCTCATCTGCTCATACACTCGTGTTCGTGCTGCTGTTTGATGTAATGTTTTTATGCTATTAGTGCTTAGCACATTTTTAGTTGATGTTTTTCTTAGTTCATATCTTAGATCTTATTGCTGTTTTTCTTTTACATTTTATTGTTGGATGTAACTGGAACCCTGTGTACATAATTTCATTCCACCACATGCACCACATGTGGTGGAATGACAAATAAAGAAACTTGAATAATTGAATCCTTGAATCTTTGAAACATCATTCAAACTTAAAAAAAGCACAGAACTGTAGAGCAGTGGTTCCCAACCCAGGTCCCTGAGGAACACCGTCCTGCATGTTTTAGCTGTTAGTCTACTCCAACACATCTGATTTGAATGAAAGGATGATTAACAGGCTTCTGCTGAAATTAAGGAAGTAATTAAACCACTGAATCACATGTGTTGGAGCAGAGAAACAACTAAAACATGCAGGATGGTGTTCCTCAAGGACCAGGGTTGTAGCGGGACACCTCAGACTGAGAAACCAAAAATATGTTTTTGTTTGAAATTGTTAAAATAAGACATTCATCCATGCCACTCATCCTTTAAAACATTCCTTGTTTAGCTTCCACCACTTCCTAAGTTGGACAATAATGAATAATACCATACCATACCACTTTATTTATAAAGCACTTAAAACAGCAACAAGGCCAACCAAAGTGCTGTACAGACAAAACAACAGGTAACACACAAAGCAAAATACAAAATGAGATAAATCAGAATATAGACAAAAAACGATGCAGATAATGACGACAAACCAGTGTGGAACATACAGGATCAAAACACAGATCATCTGGTGTTGAAAGCTACTGAATAGTAGTGAGTTTTTAAACGGGACTTGAAAACCGAGAGGGAGGGGGCCTGTCTGACAAGCAGAGGTAACTCGTTCCAGAGTCTTGGTCCTGCTACAGAGAAGGCCCTGTCACCTCTGCACTTAAGACGAGTTCCTGGAACTGTGAGGAGCAACTGGTCCGCTGACCTCAGGGAGCGTGGTGGGACATACGGTTGTAGCAGATCAGAGAGATGAGGGGGGGCGACACTGTTCAGTGATTTGTAGACATACATGAGTATTTTGAACTGGATTCGAAAGTGAACCGGTAACCAGTGCAGTGAGGCCAAAACTGGTGTAATGTGCTCTCTTTTGCCTGTACTGGTTAAAAATCGGGCTGCTGCATTCTGGACCAGTTGTAGTCGTGCAATGGAGGTCTGACTGATACCAAACAGGAGCGAATTGCAGTAATCTAGCCTAGATGTAATGAATGCATGTATTACTGTCTCCAGGTTATTTTTGGACAATATGGGCTTCAGTTTAGACAGCCGCCTCAGTTGGAAAAAACATGATTTAACATCATGTTTACATGATTGTTAAGTTTCAGGGAAGGGTTCATTATCACTCCCAGATTAGTGACTCTTTGTTTTTCTGACAGGGTTAGAGCGGAAAGGTCGATGCAGTGGTTTGTGATCGTGTCGTTGGGAGGGAACAACATGACTTCAGACTTCTTTTCATTGAAACTCAAGAAATTTAAAGCCATCCAGTCCCTGATGTCAGCCAGGCAGTTGAGCAGCGGTTGAATAGAGCATGTACCATTGTGTCTTAGGGGGAAGTAAATTTGACAGTCATCGGCATAAAAGTGGAAGGGCATGTTGTGTTTCCGGAAAATAGCACCAAGCGGCAGCAGGTATAAAGAGAATAGGAGGGGACCCAGTATGGACCCCTGCGGAACCCCCCATTTAAGCTCTGCCTCTGCGGAACTAAAATCCTTGATGGAGACACAAAAGGATCTGTCAGTGAGGTAAGATCTGAACCAATTGAGGGCTGATCCTGTGACGCCCACCCACTGCTCCAACCTAGCAATGTTGAATAATAGAATAATAAAGACTGTTAATGTGTATTAACTTTTAACCTGCCAAATGAAGTCAATAACCTGAAAGGCCTTTCTATGAGCCTTTGTATGAACCTGACCTTGGCGTTTTGAAACATCTGAACCAATGGTTTGATATCTCTCCTTATCCAAAAGGACCCAGACTCTCGTTCCCATGAAGATAACAGAATAAGAAGCCTTTGTTCACTAATTCATTCTCTTTGCAGGAGATCCACGGTCCAACAGCCTCCTCTGTTGGAAACATTGCATGTTTTAAAGATTAATTCAAAGATGTCATTCTTGACTGTTTAATCAAGAAAAGTGTGTGTTTTGAGTAATAGTTCTTAAGATAATACTGTATACTTTGTCTTGTTTTCCTTTAGAATTGAAACTTTGAATGCAGAAATAAGGAATTTAGATTTAATTAGCTAATTTTCTTTATGAGAAACAGAGACCAAGAGTCAGAAACAGCATTATGACTTCTGATTGGATGATAAGTTAACAGCCACACCGCTTCTCTCGTGGGTGATGTTGTCTTCAGTTTCAGTTTTGGAGAAAGTCTCATTCAGAGAAGAATGATGAGAAAAAGATGAAGAACAAAGTCTAACTTTTAAAAGTTGGAATTTTATTTAAACTTTCAAATTAGTTCAAGTTTTCAAGCAAAGTTGTCAACGGACGTGACAGCCACGTTTTGATGGGACCTCTACGCCAGGTCCAGACTCGCAACACCTGACTTGCTGAACCAGAACCAGAACCAGAACCGAGATGACAGACGTTACAGCCAGTCAGCGTGAAAGGACATGAGACACCCAAATCTGCATAAACAGAGTTAGTTTTTGACCTTCAAAATCCGGTGGATTCAGCTGACTATCAGGACCAACAGGAGGTAGAGCATACAAAGACTGTCCACTGATGGAAGGGACTCCTGGATGTCATCAACTTCACGTTGTCACAACTCCACTGGGAAAGAACCCGGTTGGTACCTATCTTTAGTGGCTGAGAGGAGCTTCCGACTTCCAGTAGGGTTGAAGCTTCCTTACTGCTCGTCAGGTGACTTTTAGGTGACCTCACAATAACTATACCAATTATTAACAATTACATCAGACAAAAGTTCAGCCTACAAATATTTACTCCTTCACAAATCAGAGATAAACAAACATCTGCCTTTAAAGTTTCAGTAACTTTAAAACGTATACTTTTCTTTTCAAAAACACAAATAATTTGATATACCGTTTATAATTTCACAGATTCATTTTGTATTTTTTATTCTTATTATTATTATTATTAGTAGTTCACATATATTCTTATATCACTGATTATTCGATTTTTGAAATAAAATACACAAAATCATACCTGAATCTGTGATCATTTTTAATCTGTGTGTTGATAAAACTTGATTTCTTTATACACGGGAAAGAATTCATGTTTTGGGGGTTAAAGACTGATTCATGAATAATAAAAAAATTATTTTTCCTCTAAAGAGGTGGTGCCCTGATAGTTTAATAGAATTATGAACATAACTCATAATTAATCAATATTACTCCACTCTCACTCTCTACAAAACTTTGGACTTTACATGACTGACCTGGCATTTTGATATCTTTTACAGACTTTATATCATATATAAAGTTTATAGTTACAGTTTAAGTTTGATTATTAATGGAGATTTTAGAACACAAAATTCATGTAGCAGTTGAAGAAGGCTTTTTACTTAAAATGTTGAAATATTTTGATAACTTTTTTTAGATACAAGCACAAATTATACATCAAACTGTAGGAATTATTTGTCTTCTTTTGCTCACTGTCTCTCTCTGACGTACAGTTTCCTCTCAAATAACCAGAATGCACAGAGTGTACACGACACTTCTACAGAGTTTAGCTTTTTTAAATTTAGTTCAAAATTTTCTCTTCAGACATGGAAACAAAAAGTGTTTTAAACTTGTTTTATATTCTACATAAACCTCTGCTGGAACAGAAAGTCCCCTGTGGGACCATCAGAGTCTTCTGCAGCGCACATATACGTTTTCACAGCACATATTTGTTTGAGGCTTACTTTTCAGCCTGCCTTTCTGTCTACCTCTCATTTCTGGGGCAGTCAGGGGGGATAGACGCAGGTGTGTGGTTACCATGATTATCATAATGAGTCACTGGCAGCAGCAGTAACTTTGTTTTTCTGAGCTTACATGATTACAGTTCTGTTGGAGTTTTGAGCAGCGACTTGAAGCCTACACCCATATGACCAGCAGGGGGCAGCAGAGACTAACCTTCAGTGTATTGTAGCATCCTCTCCAGCAGCACTGGGTATTTTGTAATTCTTTGGGTCACCAGCAAGATGCACTCTGGGATTTCTCTCCGCCGCACCAAAGAGTTATTAACTTGTTGCTTTAAAGAAGTTAATCATGTATTATGCTTTTTGTCTTCATGCTGCAAGCTTTTGTGTTGAAAGGAAAATGTTTTTAAATACCTTAATGAAACTCTGAAATCTTTTGTTATGTTGCTGGAGATCTTTGAAAAAGCTGACCGCTTCATTGTGACGGCTGCAGAAGTCTCCATAAACCTGCTTCATTTTGTCTCCATTCTCATCTGAAAACTACAGAACAGCTTATTACAGAAGAGAAACCATAAATGTGAGCAGCATCAGAGTCCCAGACCCTCTGCTGACCTGCTGCAGCAAAATGTCTCCAATTGTCTGGATCAGGTAGTTCCTGTGTCCTTGGGGCTGCGCAGAGTTCTGCCGTCGTTCCTTCATGGTAGCAAAGAAGGCATGATGTAAAAGGAGCAGCTGGTCGAGGCAAGGGAACACCCGCTCCACTGCTTCTTTGTCGAGCTGCACTTCTTCCTTCATTCCCCGCCGAAACACCCTGGCCATGATGTGCAAAATCTGTAGGTGGTGGAGCTCAGTCTGCATCAGCTCTGCAACAGTCCCACAACTTAACACTCAGTCGATGCGTGCAAAGAGAAATCTTCACAATCGAAGCAATTTTCAAACAATTATGATTTGGACAATATTCATTAAGAAAATACAAATTAGGATCTGTTTACCATAGATCACATCCTGCCTCTTGACAACACATTTCTCCTGCTTCTTGCAGAACTTGTGCTCAACTGTCAGACTCCATGACTCAGCCTCATAATCCGCAGAGTCAGCAGAGATGTCGCTGTGACTGAGGATAAATGAGTCCACACAGTCTGTGGAGACAACAGAGGACAACATTTTAATTAAAGCTATCAATCATCACTATTCACAATATCTTAAAGAGAGACTGTCACTGATTTAAAATTACTGCTTTATTCTTGAGAAAACTTTAGAAAGAAATGCTAGTCTCAGCATGGGGGAGGGGGCATTTTATGACAGAATTGAAAAAAAAAAACCCATATATTAATTGCAGTCTGTTGCAAATCTGAGGATCTGTATGGAGAGGCAGATTTCATTTTCCAGCAGGACCTGGCCCCAACCCATGTCACCAGAAGCACCAAAACCTGGTTTGATGCTCATGCCACAGTGCTTGACTGGCCAGCCAACTCGCCAAACCTAAACCCCATTGAGAATCTATGAAGTATTCTCAAGAGGAAAATGAGGGGCACCAGACCCAACAGCAAAGAAGAGCTGACAGCAAACATCAAGGAAATCTGGGCTTCCATAACTCCCAGTCAATGCCACAGGCTGATTGCCTCAATAGCACATTGAATCGAGGTAGTGATTAAGGCAAAGTAACAAGTATTGAAGATTGACATATCGTTTTGAAAGTACCATATTTTGATTGATTTGTTGTGATCCTGGGCAGCACGGTGGCGCAACTGGTAGAGCTGCTGCCTCTCAGCGAACAGGTCCCTGGTTCAAACCCCAGTCCAGGGGCCTTCTGGGTGGAGTTTGCGTGTTCTCTCCGTGCATGTGTGGGTTTTCTCCGGGTACTCCGGTTTCCTCCCACAGACCAAAAACATGCATGTTAGGCTGATTGGTAACTCTAAATTGTCCCTAGGTGTGAGTGAGAGAGTGAATGGTTGTTTGTCTCGTTTGTCTCTATGTGGCCCTGTGATGGACTTGCGACCTGTCCAGGGTGTACCCCGCCCCTCGCACAGTGATTGCTGGACATGGGCACCAGCGACCCCCGTGACCCAAAATGGAATAAACGGGTAAAGATAATGGATGGATGGATGGATGTTGTGATCCTAATTTCTTTCTTTTTTTCTACAAAAACTGAGTAGTGTGGGCTGATGTCTTCACAGTACTCAAATTTTTTTTAATCCTGTTTTCATGGGTTTCATGAGCCAGAAGCCAAATTATGTAAAAACAAAAAAAAAAATACTTGAAATTGTATAAGTTGTGAACCCTGAAACTATATATTTATAAAAATATATATATGTATATATATATATATCTCCTTCCATCCATCCATTTTCTTCCGCTTAT
>NC_056515.1:4839404-4842520 GCF_014905685.2 Nematolebias whitei | reverse complement strand
GCCTAAGTAGGGAGGCCCAGACTTCCCTCTCCCCAGCCACTTGGGCCAGCTCCTCCGGGGGAATCCCAAGGCGTTCCCAGGCCAGCCGAAAAATATAGTCCCTCCAGCGTGTCCTAGGACTTCCTCTGGTCTCCTCCCGGTGGGCCATGCCTGGAACACCTCACCAGAGAGGCATCCAGGAGGCAACCTAACCAGATGTCCATGCCACCTCAACTGGTTCCTCTCGATGTGGAGAAGCAGTGGCTCAATTCTGAGTTCCTCCCGAGTGACCAAGCTTCTCACCCTATATCTAAGGGAGAGCCCAGACACCCTGCGGAGAAAACTCATATTGGCCACCTGTATCCGTGATCTCGTTCTTTCGGTCAAAACTCAAAGCTCATGACAATAGATGAGGGTAAGAACGTAGATCGACCGGTAAATTGAGAGATTCGCTTTTTGACTCAGCTCTCTCTTCACCATGACAGACAGGTACAGCGCCTGCTTCACTGCCGACGCTGCACCTATTCGCCTATCGATCTCACGCTCCATTTTTCCCTCATTCGTGAACAAGACCCTGAGATACTTGACCTCCTCCACTTGGGGCAGGACCTCCTCTCCGACCCGGAGAGGGCACTCTACCCTTTTCCGGCTCAAGACCATGGCCTCGGATTTGTAGGAACTGATCCTCATCCCGGCCACATCACACTCGGCTGCAAACCGCTCAGCAAAAGCTGTAGATCATGACTTGTTGAAGCCAATAGGACCACATCATCTGCAAAAAAAAAAAAAGTGATCCTAAGGCCACCAAAACGAATCCCTTCAACACCTTGGCTGCACCTAGAAATTCTGTCCATAAAAGTTATGAACAGAATCTGTGACAAAGGACAACCTTGGCAGAGTCCAACTCTCACTGGGAACGAGCCCGACTTACTGCCAGCAATGCAGACCAAGCTCTGACACCGGTCGTACAGGGACCTAACAGCCCATATCAAAGGGCCTGGTACCCCATACTCCAGGAGTACCTCCCACAGGGCCCCCCGAGGGACACAGTCGATGTACATGTACAGCACATGTAGTCTGGTTAGGCAAACTCCCCCACACCCTGCAGGAACCTGCTGAGTGTGTCTTGCTGGTCCATTGTTCCATGACCAGGACAAAAACCACACTGCTCCTCCTGAATCCGAGGTTTGACCATCCGATGGACCCTCCTTTCCAGAACCCCTGATTAGACCTTACCAGGGAGGTTTAAGAGTGTGATCCCATTGTAGTTGGAATACACTCTACGGTGCCCCTTTTTGTATAGGGGGACCACTACCCCAGTCTACCAATCCAGGGGAACTGCCCTCGATGTCCACGCAATATTGCAGAGTCGTGTAAGCCCACACAACCCCACATAATTCAGAGCCTTAAGGAACTCCGAGTGAATCTCATCCACCCCTGGGGCCCTGCCACCAAGGAGCTTTTAACCACCTCGGTGACATCAGCATCAGGGATTGGAGAGCCCAACCCAAAGTCCCCAGGCTCCGCTTCCTCAGTGGAAGACATGCCAGTGGGATTGAGGAGGTCTTCGAAGTATTCTGCCCACTGACCCACGACATCCTGAGTTGAGGTCAGCAGCACAGCACCTCCACTATAAATGGTGTTGGTGGCATACCGTTTCCCCCCTGAGACGCCGGATGGCGGACCAGAATCGCCTCGAAGCCATATGGAAGTCATTCTCCATGGCCTCTCAGAACTCCTCCCACGCTTGAGTTTTTGCCTCAGCGACCACCCGAGCCGCATGCCGCTTGGACTTCCGGTACCCATCAGCTGCTTCCGGGGTCCCACAGGCCAAAAAGGACTCATTCTTCAGCCTGACAGCAACCCTCGCCGCTGGTGTCCACCACCGGGTTCAAGGGTTACCACCGCAACAGGCACTGACAACCTTGCGGCCACAGGTCCAATAAGCTGCCTCGACCATAGAGGAGCGTAACATGGCCCACTCGGACTCAATGTCCCCTGCCTCCCCCAGAACGTGTTCGTAGCTCTCCCGGAGGTGGGAGTTAAAGCTCTGCCAGAAGTTACCAGCAGACCCTCTCAATACGTTTGGGTCTGCCAGGTCTGACTGGCATCCTCCCCCACTATCTGAGCCAACTCACGAACAGGTTGTGGTCAGTGGACAGCTCCACCCCTCTCTTTACCCGAGTGCCCAAGACATGTGGTCGCAGATCAGATGAGATGACAACAAAGTTGATCAACAAACTGTGGCCTAAGGTGTCCTGGTGCCAAGAGCACATATGGATACACTTATGCTTGAGCATGGTGTTTGTTATGGACAATCCATGACGAACACAGAAGTCCAACAACAGAACACCACTCGGGTTCAGATCAGGGGGGCCGTTCCTCCCAAACACACTCCTCCAGGTCTCAATGTCATTGCCCACGTGAGCGTTGAAGTCTCCCAGTAGAACAAGGGAGCCCCCAGGAGGCGCACTCTCCAGTACCCCCACTAAGGACTTCAAAAAGGGTGGGTAATCTGAGCTGCCATTTGACGCATAAGCACAAACAACAGTCAGAACCCGTCCCCCCACACGTAGGCAAAGGGAGGCTACCCTCTCGTTCACCGGGGTGAACCCCAACGTACAGGCACCAAGATGGGGGCAACAAGTATGCCCACTCCTGCTCGGCGCCTCCCGACAGGGGCAACTCCAGAGTGGAAGAGTGTCCAACCCCTCTCAAAGAAACTGGTTCCTGAGCCATGCATCAAGGTGAGTCCGACTATTTAGCTGGAACCTCTCAAACTCACACACCAGCTCAGGCTTCTTCGCCACCAGAGAGGTGACATTCCATGTCCCAATAGGCAGCTTCTGTAGCCGAGGATCGGACCGCCCTCTGCCACCACCCATCCCACATTGCACCTGACCCCTTTGGCCCCTCCCACAGGTGGTGAGCCATTGGAAAGGGGGGCCCATGTCTCCTCTTCGGGCTGTACCCGGCTGGGCTCCACGAGTAAAAGCCCAGCGACCAGGCGCTCACCAGCATGCCCTACCTCGAGGTCTGGCTCCAGAGTGGGGTCCCGGTGACCCACGTCCAGGCGAGGGAACACTGTTTTCGTTTATTGTGCTCATCATATGGGGTCTTTAGGTTGTACTTTGTCA